>NC_082706.1:65211712-65297396 GCF_030144855.1 Hypanus sabinus | reverse complement strand
GGTGGGTTACCTGGTGGAGGTTGATTGGTGGGTTACTGGGTGGAGTTTGAGGGATGGGTTACTGGGTGGAGGTTGAGGGGTGGGATACCGGGTGGAGGTTGAGGGGTTGGTTACTCTGTGGAGGTTGATGGTTGGGTTACTGGGTGGAGGTTGAGGGGTGGGTTACCGGGTGGAGGTTGAGGAGTGGGTTACCGGGTGGAGGTTGAGAGATGGGTTACTGGGTGGAGGTTGAGGGATGGGTTACTGGGTGGAGTTGAGGGATGGGTTACTGGGTGGAGGTTGTGGGGTGGGTTACCGGGAGGAGGTTGAGGGGTGGGTTACTGGGTGGGGGTTGAGGGGTGGGTTACTGGGTGGAGGTAGAGGGGTGGGTTACTGGGTGGAGGTTGTGGGCTGGGTTACCGGGTGGAGGTTGAGGGGTGGGTTATCGGGTGGAGGGTGAGGGGTGGGTTACCGGGTGGAGGTTGAGGGGTGGGTTATCGGGTGGAGGGTGAGGGGTGGGTTACCGGGTGGAGGTTGTGGGATGGGTTACCAGGTGGAGGTTGAGGGGTGGGTTACCGGGTGGACGTTGAGGGGTGGGTTACTGGGTGGCCGTTGAGGGGTGGTTTACCAGGTGGAGGTTGAGGGGTGGGTTACCGGTTGGAGGTTGAGGGGTTCGTTAACGGGTGGAGGTTGTGTGGTGAGTTACCGGGTGGAGGTTGAGGGGTGGGTTACCGGGTGGAGGTTGAGGGGGCGATAAGGGGTGGAGGTTGAGGGGTGGGTTACTGGGTTGAGCTTGAGGTGGGGGAGTTTGAGGGGTGGGTTACTGGGTGTAGGATGAGTGGGGGACGTTGAGTGGTGGGTTACTGGGTGCAGGTTGGGGGCTCAGAGTTTGAGGGGGTAGGTTGAGGGGTGGGTTACAGGGTGGAGGTTGAGGGGCGAGTTACAGGGTGGAGGTTGAGAGGTGGGTTACCGGGTGGAGGTTGAGGGGTGGGTTACTGGGTGGAGGTTGAGGGGCGGGTTACTGGGTGGAGGTTGAGGGGTGGTTTACCGGGTGGAGGTTGAGGGCTGTTTTACCGGGTGGAGGTTGAGGGGTGGGTTACCGGGTGGAGGTCGAGGGGTGGGTTACCGGGTGGAGGTTGAGGGGTGGGTTACCGGGTGGAGGTTGAGGGTTGATTTACCGGGTGGAGGTTGTGGGTTGCGTTACCGTGTGGTAGTTGAGGGTTGGGTTACCGGGTTGAGGTTGAGGGGTGGGTTACTGGGTGGTTGAGGGGTGGGTTACTGGGTGGAGTTTGAGGGGTGGGTTACAGGGTGGAGGTTGAGGGGTCGGGTACCGGGTGGAGTTTGTGGGGTGGGTTACTGGGTGGAGGTTGAGGGATGGGTTACCGGGTGGAGGTTGAGGGTTGGGTTACCGGGTGGAGGTTGAGGAATGGGTTACTGGGTGGAGGTCGAGGGGTGGGTTTCCGGGTGGAGGTTGAGGGGTGGGTTACCGGGTGGAGTTTGAGGATGGGTTACTGGGAGGAGGTTGAGGTGTGGGTTACTGGGTGGAAGTTGAGTGGTGGGTTACCGGGTGGAGATTGTGGCTTGCGTCACCGTGTGGTAGTTGAGGGTTGGGTTACCGGGTTGAGGTTGAGGGGTGGGTTACTGGGTGGAGGTTGAGGGGTGGGTTACTGGGTGGAGTTTGAGGGGTGGGTTACAGGGTGGAGGTTGAGGGGTCGGGTACCGGGTGGAGGTTGTGGGGTGGGTTACTGGGTGGAGGTTGAGGGGTGGGTTACCGGGTGGAGTTTGAGGGATGGGTTACTGGGAGGAGGTTGAGGTGTGGGTTACTGGGTGGAAGTTTAGGGATTGGTTACTGGGTGGAAGTTGAGGGGCGGGTTACTGGGTGGAGGTTGAGGGGTGGGTTACTGGGTGGAGGTTGAGGGGAGGGTTACTGGGTGGAGGTTGTGGGGTGGTTTACCGGGAGGAGGTTGAGGGGTGTTTTACCGGGTGGATGTTGAGGGGTGGGTTACCGGGTGGAGGCTGAGGGATGGGTTACTGGGTGGAGGTTGAGGGTTGGGTTACTGGGTGGAGGTTGAAGGGTGGGTTACCGGGTGGTAGTTGAGGGTTGAGTTACTGGGTTGAGGTTGAGGGGTGGGTTACTGGGTGGAGGTTGTGGGGTGGGTTACTGGGTGGAGGTTGAGGGGTGGGTTACAGGTTGGAGGTTGTGGGGTGGGTTACTGGGTGGAGGTTGAGGGGTGGGTTACAGGGTGGAGGTTGTGGGGTGGGTTACCGGGTGGTTGAGTGGTGGGTTACCGGGTGGAGGTTGAGGGTGGGTTACCGGGTGGTTGAGTGGTGGGTTACCGGGTGGAGGTTGAGGGATGGGTTTCCGGGTGGAGGTTGAGGGGTGGGTAACCGGGTGGAGGTTGAGAGATGGGTTACCGGGTGGAGGTTGAGGGGAGGGTTACCGGATGGAGGTTGAGGGGTGGGTTACCGGGTGGTGGTTGAGGGATGGATTACCGGGTGCAGGTTGAGGGGTGGGTTACCGGGTGGAGGTTGAGGGATGTGTTACCGGGTGGAGGTTGAGTGGTGGGTTACCGGGTGGATGTTGAGGGATGGGTTACCGGGTGGAGGTTGAGGGGTGGGTTACCGGGTGGAGGTTGAGGGATGGGTTACCGGGTGGAGGTTGAGGGGTGGGTTACCGAGTGGTGGTTGAGGAATGGGTTACCGGGTGGAGGTTGAGGGGTGGGTTACTGGGTGGAGGTTGAGGGGTGGGTTACTGGGTGGAGGCTGAGGGGTGGGTAACTGGGTGGAGGTTGAGGGGTGGGTTACTGGGTGGAGGTTGAGGGGTGGTTTACAGGGTGGAGGTTGAGGGGTGAGTTTCCGGGTTGAGGTTGATGGGTGGTTTCCCGGGTGGAGGTTGAGGGGTGGTTTACCGGGTGGAGGAAGAGGGGTGGGTTACCGGGTGGAGGTTGAGGGGTGGGTTACCGGGTGGAGGTTGAGGGATGGGTTACCGGGTGGAGGTTGAGGGGTGGGTTACCGGGTGGTGGTTGAGGAATTGGTTACCGGGTGGAGGTTGAGGGGTGGGTTACTGGGTGGAGGTTGATGGGTGGTTTCCCGGGTGGAGGTTGAGGGGTGGTTTACCGGGTGGAGGAAGAGGGGTGGGTTACCGGGTGGAGGTTGAGGGGTGGGTTACCGGGTGGAGGTTGAGGGATGGGTTACCGGGTGGAGGTTGAGGGGTGGGTTACCGGGTGGTGGTTGAGGAATTGGTTACCGGGTGGAGGTTGAGGGGTGGGTTACTGGGTGGAGGTTGAGGGGTGGGTTACTGTGTGGAGGTTGAGGGGTGGGTAACCGGGTGGAGGTTGAGGGGTGGGTTTCCGGGTTGAGGTTGATGGGTGGTTTCCCGGGTGGAGTTTGAGGGCTGGGTTACTGGGTGGAGGTTGAGGGGTGGGTTACCGGGTGGAGGTTGAAGGGTGGGTTACTGTGTGGAGGTTGATGGTTGGGTTACTGGGTGGAGGATGAGGGGTGGGTTACCGGGTGGAGGTTGAGGAGTGGGTTACCGGGTGGAGGTTGAGAGATGGGTTACTGGGTGGAGGTTGAGGGATGGGTTACTGGGTGGAGGTTGAGGGATGGGTTAATGGGTGGAGGTTGTGGGGTGGGTTACCGGGAGGAGGTTGAGTGGTGGGTTACTGGGTGGAGGTTGAGGGGTGGGTTACTGGGTGGAGGTAGAGGGGTGGGTTACTGGGTGGAGGTTGTGGGCTGGGTTACCGGGTGGAGGTTGAGGGGTGGGTTATCGGGTGGAGGGTGAGGGGTGGGTTACCGGGTGGAGGTTGAGGGGTGGGTTATCGGGGGGAGGGTGAGGGGTAGGTTACCGGGTGGAGGTTGTGGGATGGGTTACCAGGAGGAGGTTGAGGGGGGGGGTTACCGGGTGGAGGTTGAGGGGTGGGTTACTGGGTGGAGGTTGAGGGTTGGTTTACGAGGTGGAGGTTGAGGGGTGGGTTACCGGTTGGAGGTTGAGGAGTTCGTTAACGGGTGGAGGTTGTGTGGAGCGTTACCGGGTGGAGGTTGAGGGGTGGATTACCAGGTGGAGGTTGAGGGGGCGTTAAGGGGTGGAGGTTGTGGGGTGGGTTACTGGGTTGAGCTTGAGGGGGGGGAGTTTGAGGGGTGGGTTACTGGGTGTAGGATGAGTGGGGGACATTGAGTGGTGGGTTACTGGGTGCAGGTTGGGGGCTCAGAGTTTGAGGGGGTAGGTTGAGGGGTGGGTTACAGGGTGGAGGTTGAGGGGCGAGTTACTGGGTGGAGGTTGAGAGGTGGGTTACCGGGTGGAGGTTGAGGGGTGGGTTACTGGGTGGAGGTTGAGGGGCGAGTTGCTGGGTGGAGGTTGAGGGGTGGTTTACCGGGTGGAGGTTGAGGGGTGTTTTACCGGGTGGAGGTTGAGGGGTGGGTTTCCGGGTGGAGGTTGAGGGGTGGGTTACCGGGTGGAGGTTGAAGGGTGGGTTACCGGGTGGAGGTTGTGGGTTGCGTTACCGTGTGGTAGTTGAGGGTTGGGTTACCGGGTTGAGGTTGAGGGGTGGGTTACTGGGTGGAGGTTGAGGGGTGGGTTACTGGGTGGAGTTTGAGAGGTGGGTTAATGTGTGGAGGTTGAGGGGTCGGGTACCGGGTGGAGGTTGTGGGGTGGGTTACTGGGTGGAGGTTGAGGGATGGGTTACCGGGTGGAGGTTGAGGGTTGGGTTACTGGGTGGAGGTTGAGGAATGGGTTACTGGGAGGAGGTTGAGGTGTGGGTTACTGGGTGGAGGTTGAGGGGTGGTTTACTGGGTGGAGATTGAGGGGTGTTTTACCGGGTGGAAGTTGAGGGGTGGGTTACCGGGTGGAGGTTGAGGGATGGGTTACTGGGTGGAGGTTGAGGGTTGGGTTACTGGGTGGAGGTTGAAGGGTGGGTTACCGGGTGGTAGTTGAGGGTTGGGTTACTGGGTTGAGGTTGAGGGGTGGGTTACTGGGTTGAGGTTGAGGGATGGGTTACTGGGTGGAGGTTGTGGGGTGGGTTACCGGGTGGAGCTTGAGGGGTGGGTTACCGGGGGGAGGTTGAGGGATGGGTTACCGGGTGGTGGTTGAGGGGTGGGTTACTGGGTGGAGGTTGAGGGGTGGGTTACCGGGTGGAGGTTGAGGGGTGGGTTACCGGGTGGAGGTTGCGGGGTGGGTTACTGGTTGGTGGTTGAGGTATGGGTTACCGGGTGGAGGTTGAGGGGTGGGTTACCGGGTGGAGTTTGAGGGGTGGGTTACCGGGTGGAGGTTGAGGTGTGGGTTTACCGGATGGAGGTTGAGGGATGGGTTACCGGGTAGAGGTTGAGGGGTGGGTTACCGGGGGGAGGTTGAGGGAATGGGTTAATGGGTGGTGGTTGAGGGGTGGTTTACCGGATGGAGCTTGAGGGGTGGGTTACCGGGGGGAGGTTGAGGGATGGGTTACCGGGTGGTGGTTGAGTGGTGGGTTACTGGGTGGAGGTTGAGGGGTGGGTTACCGGGTGGAGGTTGAGTAGGGGAGATTGTGGGGTGGGTTACTGGGTGGAGGTTGCGGGGTGGGTTACTGGTTGGTGGTTGAGGTATGGGTTACCGGGTGGAGGTTGAGGGGTGGGTTACTGGGTGCAGGGTTGAGGGGTGGTTTACCGGGTGGAGTTTGAGGGGTGGGTCACCAGGTGGAGGTTGAGGGATGGGTTACTGCATGGAGTTTGAGGGGTGGGTCACCGGGTGGAGGTTGAGGGATGGGTTACTGGGTGGAGGTTGAGGTGTGGGATACCGGGTGGAGGTTGAGGTGTGGGTTACTGGGGGGAGGTTGAGGGGTGGGTTACCGGGTTGAGGTTGAGGGGTGGGTTACCGGGTGGAGGTTGAGGGATGGGTTACCGGGTGGAGGTTGAGGGATGGGTTACTGCGTGGAGGTTGCGGGGTAGTTTACCGGGTGGAGGTTGAGGTGTGGGTTACTGGGTGGAGGTTGAGGGATGGGTTACTGAGTGGTTGAGGGATGGGTTACCGGGTGGAGGTTGATGGGTGTGTTACCGGGTGGAGGTTGAGGTTTGCATTACTGGATGGAGGTTGAGGGAGGGGTTACTGAGTGGTTGAGGGATGGGTTACCGGGTGGAGATTGAGAGGCAGGTTAACGGGTCGAGGTTGAGGGGTGGGTTACCGGGTGGAGGTTGAGGGTTGGTTTACCGGGTGCAGGTTGAGGGGTGGGTTACCGGGTGGAGGTTGAGGTTTGGGTTACCGGGGGGAGGTTGAGCGGTGGGATTATTGGGTGGAGGTTGAGGGGTGGGTTACTGAGTGGAGGTTGAGGGATGGGTTACTCAGTGGTTGAGGGATGGGTTACCTGGTGGAGGTTGAGGGGCGGGTTACCGGGTGGAGGTTGAGGAGCGGGTTACCGGGTAGAGGTTGAGGGGTGCGTTACTGGGTGGAGGTTGAGGGGTGGGTTACCGGGTCGAGGTTGAGGGGTGGGTTACCGGGTGGAGGTTGAGGGGAGGGTTACCGGGTGGAGGTTGAGGTGTGGGTTTACCGGGTGGAGGTTGAGGGTTGGGTTACCGGGTGGACGTTGAGGGGTGGTTTACCGGGTGGAGGTTGAGGGGTGCGTTACCGGGTGGACGTTGAGGGTTGGTTTACCGGGTGAAGGTTGAGGGTTGGGTTACCGGGTGGAGGTTGAGGGGTGGGTTACCGGGGGGAGGATGAGGGGCGGGTTACCGGGTGGAGGTTGAGGGTTTGGTTACCGGGGGGAGGTTGAGCGGTGGGTTACTGGGTGGTGGTTGAGGGGTGGTTTACCGGGTGGAGGTTGAGGGTTGTGTTATCGGGTGGAGGTTGAGGGGTGGGTTACCGGGGGGAGGTTGAGGGGTGGGTTAATGGGTGGTGGTTGAGGGGTGGTTTACCGGGTGGAGGTTGAGGGTTGGGTTACCGGGTGGAGGGTGAGTGATGGGTTACCGGGTGCAGGTTGAGGGGTGGTTTACCGGGTGGAGGTTGTGGGGTGGGTTACCGGGTGGAGGTTAAGGGATGGGTTACTGAGTGGTTGAGGGATGGGTTACCGGGTGGAGGTTGAGGGATGGGTTACCGGGTGGAGGTTGAGGGATGGGTTACTGGGTGGAGGTTGTGGGATGGGTTACCGGGTGGAGCTTGAGGGGTGGGTTACCGGGGGGAGGTTGAGGGATGGGTTACCGGGTGGTGTTTGAGGGGTGGGTTACTGGGTGGAGGTTGAGGGGTGGGTTACCGGGTGGAGGTTGAGTAGGGGAGATTGAGGGGTGGGTTACCGGGTGGAGGTTAAGGGATGGGTTACTGAGTGGTTAAGGGATGGGTTACTGAGTGGTTGAGGGATGGGTTACCGGGTGGAGGTTGAGGGATGGGTTACCGGGTGGAGGTTGAGGGATGGGTTACTGGGTGGAGGTTGTGGGATGGGTTACCGGGTGGAGCTTGAGGGGTGGGTTACCGGGGGGAGGTTGAGGGATGGGTTACCGGGTGGTGTTTGAGGGGTGGGTTACTGGGTGGAGGTTGAGGGGTGGGTTACCGGGTGGAGGTTGAGTAGGGGAGATTGAGGGGTGTGTTACTGGGTGGAGGTTGCGGGGTGGGTTACTGATTGGTGGTTGAGGGGTAGTTTACCGGGTGGAGTTTGAGGGGTGGGTCACCGGGTGGAGGTTGAGGGATGGGTTACTGCGTGGAGTTTGAGGGGTGGGTCACCGGGTGGAGGTTGAGGGATGGGTTACTGGGTGGAGGTTGAGGTGTGGGATACCGGGTGGAGGTTGAGGTGTGGGTTACTGGGGGGAGGTTGAGTGGTGGGTTACCGGGTTGAGGTTGAGGGGTGGGTTACCGGGTGGAGGTTGAGGGATGGGTTACCGGGTGGAGGTTGAGGGATGGGTTACTGGGTGGAGGTTGCGGGGTAGTTTACCGGGTGGAGGTTGAGGTGTGGGTTACTGGGTGGAGGTTGAGGGATGGGTTACTGAGTGGTTGAGGGATGGGTTACCGGGTGGAGGTTGATGGGTGTGTTACGGGGTGGAGGTTGAGGTGTGGATACTGGGTGGAGGTTGAGGGACGGGTTACTGAGTGGTTGAGGGATGGGTTACCGGGTGGAGGTTGAGGGTTGGGTTACCGGGTGCAGGTTGAGGGGTGGGTTACCGGGTGGAGGTTGAGGTTTGGGTTACCGGGGGGAGGTTGAGCGGTGGGTTATTGGGTGGATGTTGAGGGGTGGGTTACTGAGTGGAGGTTGTGGGATGGGTTACTCAGTGGTTGAGGGATGGGTTACCTGGTGGAGGTTGAGGGGCGGGTTACCGGGTGGAGGTTGAGGAGCGGGTTACCGGGTGGAGGTTGAAGGGTGCGTTACTGGGTTGAGGTTGAGGGGTGGGTTACCGGGTGGAGGTTGAGGTGTGGGTTTACCGGGTGGAGGTTGAGGGTTGGGTTACCGGGTGGACGTTGAGGGGTGGTTTACCGGGTGGAGGTTGAGGGGTGCGTTACCGGGTGGATGTTGAGGGTTGGTTTACCGGGTGAAGGTTGCGGGTTGGGTTAACGGGTGGAGGTTGAGGGGTGGGTTACCAGGGGGAGGATGAGGGGCGGGTTTCCGGGTGGAGGTTGAGGGTTTGGTTACCGGGGGGAGGTTGAGCGGTGGGTTACTGGGTGGTGGTTGAAGGGTGGTTTACCGGGTGGAGGTTGAGGGTTGTGTTATCGGGTGGAGGTTGAGGGTTGGGTTACCGGGGGGAGGTTGAGGGGTGGGTTAATGGGTGGTGGTTGAGGGCTGGTTTACCGGGTGGAGGTTGAGGGTTGGGTTACCGGGTGGAGGGTGAGTGATGGGTTACCGGGGGGAGGTTGAGCGGTGGGTTACTGGGTGGAGGTTGAGGGGTGTGTTACTGGGTGGAGGTTGAGGGGTGGGTTACCGGGTGGAAGTTGAGTAGGGGAAATTGAGGGGTGGGTTACTGGGTGGAGGTTGAGGGGTGAGTTACTGGGTGGAGGTTGAGGGGTGGTTTACTGGGTGGATGTTGTGGGGTGTGTTATCGGGTGGAGGTTGAGGGGTGGGTTACTGGGTTGAGGTTGTGGGGTGGGTTACCGGGTGGAGGTTGAGGGGTGGGTTACTGGGTGGAGGTTGAGGGGCAGGTTACCGGGTGGAGGTTGAGGGGTGGGTTACCGGGTGGAGGTTGAGCGGTGGGTTACTGGGTGGAGGTTGAGGGGTGGTTTACCGGGTGGAGGTTGAGGGTTGGGTTACCGGGTGGAGGGTGAGTGATGGGTTATCGGGTGGAGGTTGAGGGGTGGGTTACTGGGTGGAGGTTGAGGGGTGGGTTACTGTGTGGAGGTTGAGGGGTGGGTTACTGGTTGGTGGTTGAGGGATGGATTACCGGGTGGTGGTTGAGGGGTGGGTTACTGGGTGCAGGTTGAGGGGTGGTTTACCGGGTGGAGTTTGAGGGGTGGGTCACCGGGTGGAGGTTGAGGGATGGGTTACTGGTTGGAGGTTGAGGGGAGGGTTACCGGGTGGAGGTTGAGGTGTGGGTTACTGGGTGGAGGTTGAGGGATGGGTTACTGAGTGGGTGAGGGATGGGTTACCGGGTGGAGGTTGAGGGGCAGTTTACCGGGTCGAGGTTGAGGAGCGGGTTACCGGGTGGAGGTTGAGGGGTGCGTTACTGGGTGGAGGTTGAGGGGTGGGTTACCGGGTCGAGGTTGAGGGGTGGGTTACCGGGTGGAGGTTGAGGGGAGGGTTACCGGGTGGAGGTTGAGGTGTGGGTTTACCGGGTGGAGGTTGAGGGTTGGGTTACCGGGTGGACGTTGAGGGGTGGTTTACCGGGTGGAGGTTGAGGGGTGCGTTACCGGGTGGACGTTGAGGGTTGGTTTACCGGGTGAAGGTTGAGGGTTGGGTTACCGGGTGGAGGTTGAGGGGTGGGTTACCGGGGGGAGGATGAGGGGCGGGTTACCGGGTGGAGGTTGAGGGTTTGGTTACCGGGGGGAGGTTGAGCGGTGGGTTACTGGGTGGAGGTTGAGGGGCAGGTTACCGGGTGGAGGTTGAGGGGTGGGTTACCGGGTGGAGGTTGAGGGTTGGGTTACCGGGTGGAGGGTGAGTGATGGGTTACCGGGGGGAGGTTGAGCGGTGGGTTACTGGGTGGAGGTTGAGGGGTGGTTTACCGGGTGGTGGTTGAGGGTTGGGTTACCGGGTGGAGGGTGAGTGATGGGTTATCGGGTGGAGGTTGAGGGGTGGGTTACTGGGTGGAGGTAGAGGTGTGGGTTACTGTGTGGAGGTTGAGGGGTGGGTTACTGGTTGGTGGTTTAGGGATGGATTACCGGGTGGTGGTTGAGGGGTGGGTTACTGGGTGCAGGTTGAGGGGTGGTTTACCGGGTGGAGTTTGAGGGGTGGGTCACCGGGTGGAGGTTGAGGGATGGGTTACTGGTTGGAGGTTGAGGGGAGGGTTACCGGGTGGAGGTTGAGGTGTGGGTTACTGGGTGGAGGTTGAGGGATGGGTTACTGAGTGGTTGAGGGATGGGTTACCGGGTGGAGGTTGAGGGGCAGTTTACCGGGTCGAGGTTGAGGAGCGGGTTACCGGGTGGAGGTTGAGGGGTGCGTTACTGGGTGGAGGTTGAGGGGTGGGTTACCGGGTCGAGGTTGAGGGGTGGGTTACCGGGTGGAGGTTGAGGGGAGGGTTACCGGGTGGAGGTTGAGGTGTGGGTTTACCGGGTGGAGGTTGAGGGTTGGGTTACCGGGAGGACGTTGAGGGGTGGTTTACCGGGTGGAGGTTGAGGGGTGCGTTACCGGGTGGACGTTGAGGGTTGGTTTACCGGGTGAAGGTTGAGGGTTGGGTTACCGGGTGGAGGTTGAGGGGTGGGTTACCGGGGGGAGGATGAGGGGCGGGTTACCGGGTGGAGGTTGAGGGTTTGGTTACCGGGGGGAGGTTGAGCGGTGGGTTACTGGGTGGTGGTTGAGGGTTGGTTTACCGGGTGGAGGTTGAGGGTTGTGTTATCGTGTGGAGGTTGAGGGGTGGGTTACCGGGGGGAGGTTGAGGGGTGGGTTAATGGGTGGTGGTTGAGGGGTGGTTTACCGGGTGGAGGTTGAGGGTTGGGTTACCGGGTGGAGGGTGAGTGATGGGTTACCGGGTGCAGGTTGAGGGGTGGTTTACCGGGTGGAGGTTGAGGGGTGGGTTACCGGGTGGAGGTTAAGGGATGGGTTACTGAGTGGTTGAGGGATGGGTTACCGGGTGGAGGTTGAGGGATGGGTTACTGGGTGGTGGTTGAGGGATGGGTTACCGGGTGGTGGTTGTGGGGTGGGTTGCCCGGTGGAGGTTGAGGGGTGGGTTACCGGGTGGAGGTTGAGTAGGGGAGATTGAGGGGTGGGTTACTGGGTGGAGGTTGCGGGGTGGGTTACTGCGTGGAGTTTGAGGGGTGGGTCACCGGGTGGAGGTTGAGGGATGGGTTACTGGGTGGAGGTTGAGGTGTGGGATACCGGGTGGAGGTTGAGGTGTGGGTTACTGGGTGGAGGTTGAGGTGTGGGATACCGGGTGGAGGTTGAGGTGTGGGTTACTGGGGGGAGGTTGAGGGGTGGGTTACTGGGTGGAGGTTGAGGGATGGGTTACCGGGTGGAGGTTGAGGGGTGGGTTACCGGGTGGAGGTTGAGGGGTGGGTTACTAGGTGGATGTTGAAGGATGGGTTACCGGGTGGAGCTTGAGGGGTGGGTTACCGGGTGGAGGTTGAGGGGTGGGTTACCGGGTGGAGGTTGAGGGTGGAATTACCGGGTGGAGGGTGAGTGATGGGTTATCGGGTGGAGGTTGAGGGGTGGGTTACTGGGTGGAGGTTGAGGGGTGGGTTTCTGTTTGGAGGTTGAGGGGTGGGTTACTGGTTGGTGGTTGAGGGTTGGATTACCGGGTGGTGGTTGAGGGGTGGGTTACTGGTTGCAGGTTGAGGGGTGGTTTACCGGGTGGAGTTTGAGGGGTGGGTCACCGGGTGGAGGTTGAGGGATGGGTTACTGGTTGGAGGTTGAGGGGAGGGTTACCGGGTGGAGGTTGAGGGGTGGGTTACTGGCTGGACGTTGAGGGATGGGTTACCGGGTGGAGGTTGAGGGGTGGTTTACTAGGTGGAGGTTGAGGGATGGGCTACTGTGTGGAGGTTGATGGGTGGGTTACCGGGTGGAGGTTGAGGGATGGGTTACCGGGTGGAGGTTGAGGGATGGGTTTCTGGGTGGAGGTTGCGGGGTAGTTTACCGGGTGGAGGTTGAGGTGTGGGTTACTGGGTGGAGGTTGAGGGATGGGTTACTGAGTGGTTGAGGGATGGGTTAATGGGTGGAGGTTGAGGGGCAGGTTACCGGGTCGAGGTTGAGGGGTGTGTTACCGGGTGGAGTTTGAGGGTTGTGTTACCGGGTGCAGGTTGAGGGGTGGGTTACCGGGTGGAGGTTGAGGGGTGGGTTACTAGGTGGATGTTGAAGGAAGGGTTACCGGGTGGAGCTTGATGGGTGGGTTACCGGGTGGAGGTTGAGGGGTGGGTTACCGGGTGCAGGTTGAGGGGTGGGTTACCGGGTGGAGGTTGAGGGATGGGTTACCGGGTGGAGGTTGAGGGGTGGGTTACCGGGTGGAGGTTGAGGGGTGGGTTACTGGGTGGAGGTTGTGAGATGGGTTACCGGGTGGAGGTTGAGAGGTGGGTTACCGTTTGGAGGTTGAGGGGTGGTTTACTAGGTGGAGGTTGAGGGATGGGTTACTGGGTGGAGGTTGAGGGGTGGGTTACTGGGTGGAGGTTGAGGATGGGTTACCGGGTGGAGGTTGAGGGGTGGGTTACCGGGTTGAGGTTGAGGGGTGGGTTACTGGGTGGAGGTTGAGGGATGTGTTACCGGGTGGAGGTTGAGGGTGTGTTACTGGGTGGTTGAGTGGTGGGTTACTGGGTTGAGGTTGTGGGGTGGATTACCGGGTGGAGGTTGAGGGGTTGGTTACCGGGTGCAGGTTGAGGGGCGGTTTACCGGGTGGAGGTTGAGGGGTGGGTTACCGGGTGGAGGTTAAGGGATGGGTTACTGAGTGGTTGAGGGATGGGTTACCAGGTGGAGGTTGAGGGGTGTGTTACTGGGTGGTGGTTGAGGGATGGGTTACTGGGTGGAGGTTGAGGGGTGGGTTACTGGGTGGAGGTTGAGGGATGGGTTACCGGGTGGAATTTGAGGGGTGGGTCACCGGGTGGAGGTTGAGGGATGGGTTACTGGTTGGAGGTTGAGGTGAGGGTTACCGGGTGAGAGGTTGAGGGGTGGGTTACCGGGTGGAGGTTGAGGGGTGGGTTACCGGGTGGAGGTTGAGGGGTGGTTTACTAGGTGGAGGTTGAGGGATGGGCTACTGTGTGGAGGTTGATGGAGTGGGTTACCGGGTGGAGGTTGAGGGATGGGTTACCGGGTGGAGGTTGAGGGATGGGTTTCTGGGTGGAGGTTGCTGGGTAGTTTACCGGGTGGAGGTTGAGGTGTGGGTTACCGGGTGGAGGTTGAGGGATGGGTTACTGAGTGGTTGAGGGATGGGTTAATGGGTGGAGGTTGAGGGGCAGGTTACCGGGTCGAGGTTGAGGGGTGTGTTACCGGGTGGAGTTTGAGGGTTGTGTTACCGGGTGCAGGTTGAGGGGTGGGTTACCGGGTGGATGTTGAGGGGTGGGTTACTGGGTGGAGGTTGAGCGGTGGGTTACTGGGTGGATGTTGAGGGGTGGGTTACTGAGTGGAGGTTGAGGGGTGGGTTACTGGGTGCAGGTTGAGGGTTGTTTTACCGGGTGGAGTTTGAGGGGTGGGTCACCGGGTGAGGTTGAGGGATGGGTTACCGGGTGGAGGTTGAGGGGTGGGTTACTGGGTGGAGGTTGAGGGATGGGTTACCGGGTGGAGGTTGAGTGGTGGGTTACCGGGTGGAGGTTGAGGGGTGGGTTACTAGGTGGATGTTGAAGGATGGGTTACCGGGTGGAGCTTGAGGGGTGGGTTACCGGGTGGAGGTTGAGGGGTGGGTTACCGGGTGCAGGTTGAGGGGTGGGTTACCGGGTGGAGGTTGAGGGATGGGTTACCGGGTGGAGGTTGAGGGGTGGGTTACCGGGTGGAGGTTGAGGGGTGGGTTACTGGGTGGAGGTTGAGAGATGGGTTACCGGGTGGAGGTTGAGGGGTGGGTTACCGGTTGGAGGTTGAGGGGTGGTTTACTAGGTGGAGGTTGAGGGATGGGTTACTGGGTGGAGGTTGAGGGGTGGGTTACTGGGTGGAGGTTGAGGGATGGGTTACCGGGTGGAGGTTGAGGGGTGGGTTACCGGGTTGAGGGTGAGGGGTGGGTTACTGGGTGGAGGTTGAGGGATGTGTTACCGGGTGGAGGTTGAGGGGTGTGTTACTGGGTGGTGGTTGAGGGATGGGTTACTGGGTGGAGGTTGAGTGGTGGGTTACTGGGTGGAGGTTGAGGGATGGGTTACTGGGTGGTGGTTGTGGGGTGGGTTGCCGGGTGGAGGTTTTGGGGTGGGTTACCGGGTGGAGGTTGAGGGATGGGTTACTGGGTGGAGGTTGTGGGGTGGGTTACCGGGTGGAGCTTGAGGGGTGGGTTACCGGGGGGAGTTTGAGGGATGGGTTACCGGGTGGTGGTTGAGGGGTGGGTTACTGGGTGGAGTTTGAGGGGTGGGTTACAGGGTGGATGTTGAGTAGGGGAGATTGAGGGGTGGGTTACTGGGTGGAGGTTGAGGGGTGGATTACTGGGTGCAGGTTGAGGGGTGGTTTACCGGGTGAAGTTTGAGGTGTGGGTTACTGGGTGGAGGTTGAGGGGTGGGTTACTGGGTGGAGGTTGAGCGGTGGGTTATAGGGTGGACGTTGAGGGGTGGGTTACTGGGTGGAGGTTGAGGGGTGGGTTACCGGGTGGAGGTTGAGGGGTTGGTTACTGGGTGGAGGTTGAGCGGTGGGTTACTGGGTGGAGGTTGAGGGATGGGTTACTGGGTGGTGGTTGTGGGGTGTGTCACCGGGTGGAGGGTGAGGGATGGGTTACTGGGTGGAGTTTGAGGTGTGGGTTACTGGGTGGAGGTTGAGGGGTGGGTTACTGGGTGGAGGTTGAGGGGTGGGTTATAGGGTGGACGTTGAGGGGTGGGTTACTGGGTGGAGGTTGAGGGGTGGGTTACCGGGTGGAGGTTGAGGGGTGGGTTACTGGGTGGAGGTTGAGCTGTGGGTTACCGGGTGGAGGTTGAGGGATGGGTTACCGGGTGGAGGTTGAGTGGTGGGTTACTGGGTGCAGGTTGAGGGGTGGTTTACCGGGTGGAGTTTGAGGGGTGGGTCACCGGGTGGAGTTTGAGGGATGGGTTACTGGGTGGAGGTTGAGGTGTGGGTTACCGGGTGGAGGTTGATGTGTGGGTTACTGGGGGGAGGTTGAGGGGTGGGTTACCGGGTTTAGGTTGAGGGGTGGGTTACCGGGTGGAGGTTGAGGGATGTGTTACCAGGTGGAGGTTGAGGGATGGGTTACTGGGTGGAGGTTGCGGGGTAGTTTACCGGGTGGAGGTTGAGGTGTGGGTTACTGGGTGGAGGTTGAGGGATGGGTTACTGAGTGGTTGAGGGATGGGCTACCGGGTGGAGGTTGAGGTGTGGATTACTGGGTGGAGGTTGAGGGATGGGTTACCAGGTGGAGGTTGAGGGATGGGTTACTCAGTGGTTGAGGGATGGGTTACCTGGTGGAGGTTGAGTGGCGGATTACCGGGTGGAGGTTGAGGAGCGGGTTACCGGGTGGAGGTTGAGGGGTGCGTTACTGGGTGGAGGTTGAGGGGTGGGTTACGGGGTGGAGGTTGAGGGGTGGGTTACCGGGTGGAGGTTGAGAGGTGGGTTACCGGGTGGAGGTTGAGGTGTGGGTTTACCGGGTGGAGGTTGAGGGTTGGGTTACCGGGTGGACGTTGAGGGGTGGTTTACCGGGGTGGAGGTTGAGGGGTGCGTTACCGGGTGGACGTTGAGGGTTGGTTTACCGGGTGAAGGTTGAGGGTTGGGTTACCGGGTGGGGGTTGAGGGGTGGGTTACCGGGGGGAGAATGAGGGGCGGGTTACCGGGTGGAGGTTGAGGGTTTGGTTACCGGGGGAGGTTGAGCGGTGGGTTACTGGTTGGTGGTTGAGGGGTGGTTTACCGGTGGAGGTTGAGGGTTGTGTTACCGGGTGGAGGTTGAGGGGTGGGTTACCGGGGGGAGGTTGTGGGTTGGGTTACCGGGTGGAGGGTGAGTGATGGGTTACCGGGGGGAGGTTGAGTGGTGGGTTACTGGGTGGAGGTTGAGGGGTGGGTTACTGGGTGGAGGTTGAGGGGTGGGTTACCGGGTGGAAGTTGAGTAGGGGAAATTGAGGGGTGGGATACTGGGTGGAAGTTGAGGGGTGGGTTACTGGGTGGAGGTTGAGGGGTGGGTTACTGGTTGGAGGTTGAGGGGAGGGTTACCGGGTGGAGGTTGAGGGGTGGGTTACTGGCTGGACGTTGAGGGATGGGTTACCGGGTGGAGGTTGAGGGGTGGTTTACTAGGTGGAGGTTGAGGGATGGGCTACTGTGTGGAGGTTGATGGGTGGGTTACCGGGTGGAGGTTGAGGGATGGGTTACCGGGTGGAGGTTGAGGGATGGGTTTCTGGGTGGAGGTTGCGGGGTAGTTTACCGGGTGGAGGTTGAGGTGTGGGTTACTGGGTGGAGGTTGAGGGATGGGTTACTGAGTGGTTGAGGGATGGGTTAATGGGTGGAGGTTGAGGGGCAGGTTACCGGGTCGAGGTTGAGGGGTGTGTTACCGGGTGGAGTTTGAGGGTTGTGTTACCGGGTGCAGGTTGAGGGGTGGGTTACCGGGTGGAGGTTGAGGGGTGGGTTACTAGGTGGATGTTGAAGGAAGGGTTACCGGGTGGAGCTTGATGGGTGGGTTACCGGGTGGAGGTTGAGGAGCGGGTTACCGGGTGAAGGTTGAGGGTTGTGTTACCGGGTGGAGGTTGAGGGGTGGGGTTACCGGGGGGAGGTTGTGGGTTGGGTTACCGGGTGGAGGGTGAGTGATGGGTTACCGGGGGGAGGTTGAGTGGTGGGTTACTGGGTGGAGGTTGAGGGGTGGGTTACTGGGTGGAGGTTGAGGGGTGGGTTACCGGGTGGAAGTTGAGTAGGGGAAATTGAGGGGTGGGATACTGGGTGGAAGTTGAGGGGTGGGTTACTGGGTGGAGGTTGAGGGGTGGTTTACCGGGTGGAGGTTGAGGGGTGGGTTACCGGGTGGAGGTTGAGGTGTGGGTTTTACCGGGTGGAGGTTGAGTGTTGGGTTACCGGGTGGACGTTGAGGGGTGGTTTACCGGGTGGAGGTTGAGGGGTGCGTTACCGGGTGGACGTTGAGGGTTGGTTTACCGGGTGAAGGTTGAGGGTTGGGTTACCGGGTGGGGGTTGAGGGGTGGGTTACCGGGGGGAGGATGAGGGGCGGGTTACCGGGTGGAGGTTGAGGGTTTGGTACCGGGGGGGAGGTTGAGCGTTGGGTTACAGGTTGGTGGTTGAGGGGTGGTTTACCGGGTGGATGTTGAGGGTTGTGTTACCGGGTGGAGGTTGAGGGGTGGGTTACCGGGGGGAGGTTGTGGGTTGGGTTACCGGGTGGAGGGTGAGTGATGGGTTACCGGGGGGAGGTTGAGTGGTGGGTTACTGGGTGGAGGTTGAGGGGTGGGTTACTGGGTGGAGGTTGAGGGGTGGGTTACCGGGTGGAAGTTGAGTAGGGGAAATTGAGGGGTGGTTACTGGGTGGAAGTTGAGTGGTGGGTTACTGGGTGGAGGTTGAGGGGTGGTTTACTGGGTGGAGGTTGTGGGGTGGGTTATCGGGTGGAGGTTGAGGGGTGGGTTACTGGTGGAGGTTGAGGGGTGGGTTACCGGGGTAGAAGTTGAGTAGGGGAAATTGAGGGGTGGGTTACTGGGTTGAGGTTGTGGGGTGGGTTACCGGGTGGAGGTTGAGGGGTGGGTTACTGGGTGGAGGTTGAGGGGCAGGTTACCGGGTGGAGGTTGAGGGGTGGGTTACCGGATGGAGGTTGAGGGTTGGGTTACTGGGTGGAGGGTAGTGATGGGTTACCGGGGCGGGAGTTTGAGCGGTGGGTTACTGGGTGGAGGTTGAGGGGTTGTTTACCGGGTGGAGGTGAGGTTGGGTTACCGGGTGGAGGGTCAGTGATGGGTTATCGGGTGGAGGTTGAGGGTGGGTTACTGGGTGGAGGTTGAGGGGTGGGTTACTGGGTGGAGGTTGAGGGGTGGGTTACTGGTTGGTGGTTGAGGGATGGGTTACCGGGTGGAGGTTGAGGGTTGGGTTACTGGTGCAGCTTGAGGGGTGGTTTACCGGGTGGAGTTTGAGGGGTGGGTCACCTGGTGGAAGTTGAGGGATGGGTTACTTGTTGCAGGTTGAGTGGATGGTAACCGGGTGGAGGTTGAGGGGTGTGTTACTGGGTGGAGGTTGAGGGATGAGTTACCGGGTGGAGGTTGAGGGGTGGGTTACTAGGTGGAGGTTGAGGGATGGGCTACTGTGTGGAGGTTGATGGGTGGGTTACCGGGTGGAGGTTGAGGGATGGGTTACCGGGTGGAGTTTGAGGGGTGGGTTACCGGGTGGAGTTTGAGGGGTGGGTTACCGGGTGGAGGTTGAGGGATGGGTTACCGGGTGGAGGTTGAGGGATGGGTTACTGAGTGGTTTAGGATCGGTTACCGGGTGGAGGTTGAGGGGCAGGTTACCGGGTCGAGGTTGAGGGGTGTGTTACCGGGTGGAGGTTGAGGGTTGGGTTACCGGGTGCAGGTTGAGGGGTGGGTTACCGGGTGGAGGTTGAGGGTTGGGTTACCGGGGGGAGGTTGAGCGGTGGGTTACTGGGTGGAGGTTGAGGGGTGGGTTACTGTGTGGAGGTTGAGGGATGGGTTACTCAGTGGTTGAGGGATGGGTTACCTGGTGGAGGTTGAGGGGTGGGTTACCGGGTGGAGGTTGAGGGGTGGGTTACCGGGTGGAGGTTGAGGTGTGGGTTTACCGGGTGGAGGTTGAGGGTTGTGTTACCGGGTGGATGTTGAGGGGTGGTTTGCCGGGTGGAGGTTGAGGGGTGCGTTACCGGGTGGACGTTGATGCTTGGTTTAACGGGTGAAGGTTGAGGGTTGGGTTACCGGGTGGAGGTTGAGGGGTGGGTTACGGGGGGAGGATGCGGGGCGGGTTACCGGGTGGAGGTTGAGGGTTTGATTACCGGGGGGAGGTTGAGCGGTGGGTTACTGGGTGGTGGTTGAGGGTGGTTTACCGGGTGGAGGTTGAGGGTTGTGTTACCGGGTGGAGGTTGAGGGTTGGGTTACCGGGGGGAGGTTGAGGGGTGGGTTAATGGGAGGTGGTTGAGGGGTGGTTTACCGGGTGGAGGTTGAGGGTTGGGTTACCGGGTGGAGGTTGAGGAGCGGTTACCGGGTGGAGGTTGAGGTTTGGGTTACCGGGGGGAGGTTGAGCGGTGGGTTACTGGGTGGAGGTTGAGGGGTGGGTTACTGAGTGGAGGTTGAGGGATGGGTTACTCAGTGGTTGAGGGATGGGTTACCTGGTGGAGGTTGAGGGGCGGGTTACCGGGTGGAGGTTGAGGGATGTGTTACCAGGTGGAGGTTGAGGGATGGGTTACTGGGTGGAGGTTGCGGGGTAGTTTACCGGGTGGAGGTTGAGGTGTGGGTTACTGGGTGGAGGTTGAGGGATGGGTTACTGAGTGGTTGAGGGATGGGCTACCGGGTGGAGGTTGAGGTGTGGATTACTGGGTGGAGGTTGAGGGATGGGTTACCGGGTGGAGGTTGAGGGATGGGTTACTCAGTGGTTGAGGGATGGGTTACCTGGTGGAGGTTGAGTGGCGGATTACCGGGTGGAGGTTGAGGAGCGGGTTACCGGGTGGAGGTTGAGGGGTGCGTTACTGGGTGGAGGTTGAGGGGGTGGGTTACGGGGTGGAGGTTGAGGGGTGGGTTACCGGGTGGAGGTTGAGAGGTGGGTTACCGGGTGGAGGTTGAGGTGTGGGTTTACCGGGTGGAGGTTGAGGGTTGGGTTACCGGTGGACGTTGAGGGGTGGTTTACCGGGTGGAGGTTGAGGGGTGCGTTACCGGGTGGACGTTGAGGGTTGGTTTACCGGGTGAAGGTTGAGGGTTGGGTTACCGGGTGGGGGTTGAGGGGTGGGTTACCGGGGGGAGAATGAGGGGCGGGTTACCGGGTGGAGGTTGAGGGTTTGGTTACCGGGGGGAGGTTGAGCGGTGGGTTACTGGTTGGTGGTTGAGGGGTGGTTTACCGGGTGGAGGTTGAGGGTTGTGTTACCGGGTGGAGGTTGAGGGGTGGGTTACCGGGGGGAGGTTGTGGGTTGGGTTACCGGGTGGAGGGTGAGTGATGGGTTACCGGGGGGAGGTTGAGTGGTGGGTTACTGGGTGGAGGTTGAGGGGTGGGTTACTGGGTGGAGGTTGAGGGGTGGGTTACCGGGTGGAAGTTGAGTAGGGGAAATTGAGGGGTGGGATACTGGGTGGAAGTTGAGGGGTGGGTTACTGGGTGGAGGTTGAGGGGTGGTTTACCGGGTGGAGGTTGAGGGGTGGGTTACCGGGTGGAGGTTGAGGTGTGGGTTTACCGGGTGGAGGTTGAGGGCTGGGTTACCGGGTGGACGTTGAGGGGTGGTTTACCGGGTGGAGGTTGAGGGGTGCGTTACCGGGTGGACGTTGAGGGTTGGTTTACCGGGTGAAGGTTGAGGGTTGGGTTACCGGGTGGGGGTTGAGGGGTGGGTTACCGGGGGGAGGATGAGGGGCGGGTTACCGGGAGGAGGTTGAGGGTTTGGTTACCGGGGGGAGGTTGAGCGTTGGGTAACAGGTTGGTGTTTGAGGGGTGGTTTACCGGGTGGATGTTGAGGGTTGTGTTACCGGGTGGAGGTTGAGGGGTGGGTTACCGGGGGGAGGTTGTGGGTTGGGTTACCGGGTGGAGGGTGAGTGATGGGTTACCGGGGGGAGGTTGAGTGGTGGGTTACTGGGTGGAGGTTGAGGTGTGGGTTACTGGGTGGAGGTTGAGGGGTGGGTTACCGGGTGGAAGTTGAGTAGGGGAAATTGAGGGGTGGGTTACTGGGTGGAAGTTGAGGGGTGGGTTACTGGGTGGAGGTTGAGGGGTGGTTTACTGGGTGGAGGTTGTGGGGTGGGTTATCGGGTGGAGGTTGAGGGGTGGGTTACTGGGTGGAGGTTGAGGGGTGGGTTACCGGGTAGAAGTTGAGTAGGGGAAATTGAGGGGTGGGTTACTGGGTTGAGGTTGTGGGGTGGGTTACCGGGTGGAGGTTGAGGGGTGGGTTACTGGGTGGAGGTTGAGGGGCAGGTTACCGGGTGGAGGTTGAGGGGTGGGTTACCGGATGGAGGTTGAGGGTTGGGTTACTGGGTGGAGGGTAGTGATGGGTTACCGGGGGGAGTTTGAGCGGTGGGTTACTGGGTGGAGGTTGAGGGGTGGTTTACCGGGTGGAGGTTGAGGGTTGGGTTACCGGGTGGAGGGTCAGTGATGGGTTATCGGGTGGAGGTTGAGGGGTGGGTTACTGGGTGGAGGTTGAGGGGTGGGTTACTGGGTGGAGGTTGAGGGGTGGGTTACTGGTTGGTGGTTGAGGGATGGGTTACCGGGTGGAGGTTGAGGGTTGGGTTACTGGGTGCAGCTTGAGGGGTGGTTTACTGGGTGGAGTTTGAGGGGTGGGTCACCGGGTGGAAGTTGAGGGATGGGTTACTTGTTGCAGGTTGAGTGGAGGGTAACCGGGTGGAGGTTGAGGGGTGTGTTACTGGGTGGAGGTTGAGGGATGAGTTACCGGGTGGAGGTTGAGGGGTGGGTTACTAGGTGGAGGTTGAGGGATGGGCTACTGTGTGGAGGTTGATGGGTGGGTTACCGGGTGGAGGTTGAGGGATGGGTTACCGGGTGGAGTTTGAGGGGGTGGGTTACCGGGTGGAGTTTGAGGGGTGGGTTACCGGGTGGAGGTTGAGGGATGGGTTACCGGGTGGAGGTTGAGGGATGGGTTACTGAGTGGTATAGGGATCGGTTACCGGGTGGAGGTTGAGGGGCAGGTTACCGGGTCGAGGTTGAGGGGTGTGTTACCGGGTGGAGGTTGAGGGTTGGGTTACCGGGTGCAGGTTGAGGGGTGGGTTACCGGGTGGAGGTTGAGGGTTGGGTTACCGGGGGGAGGTTGAGCGGTGGGTTACTGGGTGGAGGTTGAGGGGTGGGTTACTGAGTGGAGGTTGAGGGATGGGTTACTCAGTGGTTGAGGGATGGGTTACCTGGTGGAGGTTGAGGGGTGGGTTACTGGGTGGAGGTTGAGGGGTGGTTACTGGGTGGAGGTTGAGGGGTGGGTTACTGGTTGGTGGTTGAGGGATGGGTTACCGGGTGGAGGTTGAGGGTTGGGTTACTGGGTGCAGCTTGAGGGGTGGTTTACCAGGTGGAGTTTGAGGGGTGGGTCACCGGGTGGAAGTTGAGGGATGGGTTACTTGTTGCAGGTTGAGTGGAGGGTAACCGGGTGGAGGTTGAGGGGTGTGTTACTGGGTGGAGGTTGAGGGATGAGTTACCGGGTGGAGGTTGAGGGGTGGGTTACTAGGTGGAGGTTGAGGGATGGGCTACTGTGTGGAGGTTGATGGGTGGGTTACCGGGTGGAGGTTGAGGGATGGGTTACCGGGTGGAGTTTTGAGGGGTGGGTTACCGGGTGGAGTTTGAGGGGTGGGTTACCGGTGGAGGTTGAGGGATGGGTTACCGGGTGGAGGTTGAGGGATGGGTTACTGAGTGGTTTAGGGATCGGTTACCGGGTGGAGGTTGAGGGGCAGGTTACCGGGTCGAGGTTGAGGGGTGTGTTACCGGGTGGAGGTTGAGGGTTGGGTTACCGGGTGCAGGTTGAGGGGTGGGTTACCGGGTGGAGGTTGAGGTTGGGTTACGGGGGGAGGTTGAGCGGTGGGTTACTGGGTGGAGGTTGAGGGGTGGGTTACTGAGTGGAGGTTGAGGGATGGGTTACTCAGTGGTTGAGGGATGGGTTACCTGGTGGAGGTTGAGGGGTGGGTTACCGGGTGGAGGTTGTGGGGTGGGTTACCGGGTGGAGGTTGAGGTGTGGGTTTACCGGGTGGAGGTTGAGGGTTGTGTTACCGGGTGACGTTGAGGGGTGGTTTGCCGGGTGGAGGTTGAGGGGTGCGTTACCGGGTGACGTTGAGGCTTGGTTTAACGGGTGAAGGTTGAGGGTTGGGTTACCGGGTGGAGGTTGAGGGGTGGGTTACCGGGGGGAGGATGCGGGGCGGGTTACCGGGTGGAGGTTGAGGGTTTGATTACCGGGGGGAGGTTGAGCGGTGGGTTACTGGGTGGTGGTTGAGGGGTGGTTTACCGGGTGGAGGTTGAGGGTTGTGTTACCGGGTGGAGGTTGAGGGTTGGGTTACCGGGGGGAGGTTGAGGGGTGGGTTAATGGGAGGTGGTTGAGGGGTGGTTTACCGGGTGGAGGTTGAGGGTTGGGTTACCGGGTGGATGTTGAGGAGCGGGTTACCGGGTGGAGGTTGAGGTTTGGGTTACCGGGGGGAGGTTGAGCGGTGGGTTACTGGGTGGAGGTTGAGGGGTGGGTTACTGAGTGGAGGTTGAGGGATGGGTTACTCAGTGGTTGAGGGATGGGTTACCTGGTGGAGGTTGAGGGGCGGGTTACCGGGTGGAGGTTGAGGAGCGGGTTACCGGGTGGAGGTTGAGTGGTGGGTTACCGGGTGGAGGTTGAGGGGTGGATTACTGGGTGCAGGTTGAGGGGTGGTTTACCGGGTGAAGTTTGAGGTGTGGGTTACTGGGTGGAGGTTGAGGGGTGGGTTACTGGGTGGAGGTTGAGGGGTGGGTTATAGGGTGGACGTTGAGGGGTGGGTTACTGGGTGGAGGTTGAGGGGTGGGTTACCGGGTGGAGGTTGAGGGGTTGGTTACTGGGTGGAGGTTGAGCGGTAGGTTACTGGGTGGAGGTTGAGGGATGGGTTACTGGGTGGTGGTTGTGGGGTGTGTCACCGGGTGGAGGTTGAGGGATGGGTTACTGGGTGGAGTTTGAGGTGTGGGTTACTGGGTGGAGGTTGAGGAGTGGGTTACTGGGTGGAGGTTGAGGGGTGGGTTATAGGGTGGACGTTGAGGGGTGGGTTACTGGGTGGAGGTTGAGGGGTGGGTTACCGGGTGGAGGTTGAGGGGTGGGTTACTGGGTGGAGGTTGAGCGGTGGGTTACCGGGTGGAGGTTGAGGGGTGGGTCACCGGGTGGAGGTTGAGGGATGGGTTACTGGGTGGAGGTTGAGGGATGGGTTACCGGGTGGAGGTTGAGTGGTGGGTTACTGGGTGCAGGTTGAGGGGTGGTTTACCGGGTGGAGTTTGAGGGGTGGGTCACCGGGTGGAGTTTGAGGGATGGGTTACTGGGTGGAGGTTGAGGGATGGGTTACTGGGTGGAGGTTGCGGGGTAGTTTACCGGGTGGAGGTTGAGGTGTGGGTTACTGGGTGGAGGTTGAGGGATGGGTTACTGAGTGGTTGAGGGATGGGCTACCGGGTGGAGGTTGAGGTGTGGATTACTGGGTGGAGGTTGAGGGATGGGTTACCGGGTGGAGGTTGAGGGATGGGTTACTCAGTGGTTGAGGGATGGGTTACCTGGTGGAGGTTGAGTGGCGGATTACCGGGTGGAGGTTGAGGAGCGGGTTACCGGGTGGAGGTTGAGGGGTGCGTTACTGGGTGGAGGTTGAAGGGTGGGTTACGGGGTGGAGGTTGAGGGGTGGGTTACCGGGTGGAGGTTGAGAGGTGGGTTACCGGGTGGAGGTTGAGGTGTGGGTTTACCGGGTGGAGGTTGAGGGTTGGGTTACCGGGTGGACGTTGAGGGGTGGTTTACCGGGTGGAGGTTGAGGGGTGCGTTACCGGGTGGACGTTGAGGGTTGGTTTACCGGGTGAAGGTTGAGGGTTGGGTTACCGGGTGGGGGTTGAGGGGTGGGTTACCGGGGGGAGAATGAGGGGCGGGTTACCGGGTGGAGGTTGAGGGTTTGGTTACCGGGTGGAGGTTGAGGGGTGGGTTACTGGTTGGTGGTTGAGGGGTGGTTTACCGGGTGGAGGTTGAGGGTTGTGTTACCGGGTGGAGGTTGAGGGGTGGGTTACCGGGGGGAGGCTGTGGGTTGGGTTACCGGGTGGAGGGTGAGTGATGGGTTACCGGGGGGAGGTTGAGTGGTGGGTTACTGGGTGGAGGTTGAGGGGTGGGTTACTGGGTGGAGGTTGAGGGGTGGGTTACCGGGTGGAAGTTGAGTAGGGGAAATTGAGGGGTGGGATACTGGGTGGAAGTTGAGGGGTGGGTTACTGGGTGGAGGTTGAGGGGTGGTTTACCGGGTGGAGGTTGAGGGGTGGGTTACCGGGTGGAGGTTGAGGTGTGGGTTTACCGGGAGGAGGTTGAGGGTTGGGTTACCGGGTGGACGTTGAGGGGTGGTTTACCGGGTGGAGGTTGAGGGGTGCGTTACCGGGTGGACGTTGAGGGTTGGTTTACCGGGTGAAGGTTGAGGGTTGGGTTACCGGGTGGGGGTTGAGGGGTGGGTTACCGGGGGGAGGATGAGGGGCGGGTTACCGGGTGGAGGTTGAGGGTTTGGTTACCGGGGGGAGGTTGAGCGTTGGGTTACAGGTTGGTGGTTGAGGGGTGGTTTACCGGGTGGATGTTGAGGGTTGTGTTACCGGGTGGAGGTTGAGGGGTGGGTTACCGGGGGGAGGTTGTGGGTTGGGTTACCGGGTGGAGGGTGAGTGATGGGTTACCGGTGGGAGGTTGAGTGGTGGGTTACTGTGTGGAGGTTGAAGGGTGGGTTACTGGGTGGAGGTTGAGGGGTGGGTTACCGGGTGGAAGTTGAGTAGGGGAAATTGAGGGGTGGGTTACTGGGTGGAAGTTGAGGGGTGGGTTACTGGGTGGAGGTTGAGCGGTGGTTTACTGGGTGGAGGTTGTGGGGTGGGTTATCGGGTGGAGGTTGAGGGGTGGGTTACTGGGTGGAGGTTGAGGGGTGGGTTACCGGGTAGAAGTTGAGTAGGGGAAATTGAGGGGTGGGTTACTGGGTTGAGGTTGTGGGGTGGGTTACCGGGTGGAGGTTGAGGGGTGGGTTACTGGGTGGAGGTTGAGGGGCAGGTTACCGGGTGGAGGTTGAGGGGTGGGTTACCGGATGGAGGTTGAGGGTTGGGTTACCGGGTGGAGGGTAGTGATGGGTTACCGGGGGGAGTTTGAGCGGTGGGTTACTGGGTGGAGGTTGAGGGGTGGTTTACCGGGTGGAGGTTGAGGGTTGGGTTACCGGGTGGAGGGTCAGTGATGGGTTATCGGGTGGAGGTTGAGGGGTGGGTTACTGGGTGGAGGTTGAGGGGTGGGTTACTGGGTGGAGGTTGAGGGGTGGGTTACTGGTTGGTGGTTGAGGGATGGGTTACCGGGTGGAGGTTGAGGGGTGGGTTACTGGGTGCAGCTTGAGGGGTGGTTTACCGGGTGGAGTTTGAGGGGTGGGTCACCGGGTGGAAGTTGAGGGATGGGTTACTTGTTGCAGGTTGAGTGGAGGGTAACCGGGTGGAGGTTGAGGTGTGTGTTACTGGGTGGAGGTTGAGGGATGAGTTACCGGGTGGAGGTTGAGGGGTGGGTTACTAGGTGGAGGTTGAGGGATGGGCTACTGTGTGGAGGTTGATGGGTGGGTTACCGGGTGGAGGTTGAGGGATGGGTTACCGGGTGGAGTTTGAGGGGTGGGTTACCGGGTGGAGTTTGAGGGGTGGGTTACCGGGTGGAGGTTGAGGGATGGGTTACCGGGTGGAGGTTGAGGGATGGGTTACTGAGTGGTTTAGGGATCGGTTACCGGGTGGAGGTTGAGGGGCAGGTTACCGGGTCGAGGTTGAGGGGTGTGTTACCGGGTGGAGGTTGAGGGTTGGGTTACCGGGTGCAGGTTGAGGGGTGGGTTACCGGGTGGAGGTTGAGGGTTGGGTTACCGGGGGGAGGTTGAGCGGTGGGTTACTGGGTGGAGGTTGAGGGGTGGGTTACTGAGTGGAGGTTGAGGGATGGGTTACTCAGTGGTTGAGGGATGGGTTACCTGGTGGAGGTTGAGGGGTGGGTTACCGGGTGGAGGTTGAGGGGTGGGTTACCGGGTGGAGGTTGAGGTGTGGGTTTACCGGGTGGAGGTTGAGGGTTGTGTTACCGGGTGGACGTTGAGGGGTGGTTTGCCGGGTGGAGGTTGAGGGGTGCGTTACCGGGTGGACGTTGAGGCATGGTTTAACGGGTGAAGGTTGAGGGTTGGGTTACCGGGTGGAGGTTGAGGGGTGGGTTACCGGGGGGAGGATGCGGGGCGGGTTACCGGGTGGAGGTTGAGGGTTTGATTACCGGGGGGAGGTTGAGCGGTGGGTTACTGGGTGGTGGTTGAGGGGTGGTTTACCGGGTGGAGGTTGAGGGTTGTGTTACCGGGTGGAGGTTGAGGGTTGGGTTACCGGGGGGAGGTTGAGGGGTGGGTTAATGGGAGGTGGTTGAGGGGTGGTTTACCGGGTGGAGGTTGAGGGTTGGGTTACCGGGTGGAGGTTGAGGAGCGGGTTACCGGGTGGAGGTTGAGGTTTGGGTTACCGGGGGGAGGTTGAGCGGTGGGTTACTGGGTGGAGGTTGAGGGGTGGGTTACTGAGTGGAGGTTGAGGGATGGGTTACTCAGTGGTTGAGGGATGGGTTACCTGGTGGAGGTTGAGGGGCGGGTTACCGGGTGGAGGTTGAGGAGCGGGTTACCGGGTGGAGGTTGAGTGGTGGGTTACCGGGTGGAGGTTGAGGGGTGGGTTACCGGGTGGAGGTTGAGGGGTGCGTTACTGGGTGGAGGTTGAGGGGTGGGTTACCGGGTGGAGGTTGAGGGGTGGGTTACCGGGTGGAGGTTGAGGGGTGGGTTACCGGGTGGAGGTTGAGGGGTGGGTTACCGGGTGGAGGTTGAGGTGTGGGTTTACCGGGTGGAGGTTGAGTGTTGTGTTACCGGGTGGACGTTGAGGGGTGGTTTACCGGGTGGAGGTTGAGGGGTGCGTTACCGGGTGGACGTTGAGGGTTGGTTTAACGGGTGAAGGTTGAGGGTTGGGTTACCGGGTGGAGGTTGAGGGGTGGGTTACCGGGGGCAGGATGAGGGGCGGGTTACCGGGTGGAGGTTGAGGGTTTGATTACCGGGGGGAGGTTGAGCGGTGGGTTACTGGGTGGTGGTTGAGGGGTGGTTTACCGGGTGGAGGTTGAGGGTTGTGTTACCGGGTGGAGGTTGAGGGTTGGTTTACCGGGGGGAGGTTGAGGGGTGGGTTAATGGGAGGTGGTTGAGGGGTGGTTTACCGGGTGGAGGTTGAGGGGTGGGTTACCGGGTGGAGGTTGAGGTGTGGGTTTACCGGGTGGAGGTTGCGGGGTGGGTTACCGGGTGGAGGTTGAGGGGTGGGTTACTGAGTGGAGGTTGAGGGATGAGTTACCGGGTGGAGGTTGAGGGTTGGGTTACCGGGTGGTTGAGTGGTGGGTTACGGGGTTGAGGTTGTGGGGTGGATTACCGTGTGGAGGTTGAGGGATGGGTTACTGGGTGGAGGTTGAGGGGTGGGTTACTGGGTTGAGGTTGAGGGGTGGGTTACCGGGTGGAGGTTGAGGGGTGTGTTACCGGGTGGAGGTTGAGGTGTTGGTTACCGGGTGCAGGTTGAGGGGTGCGTTACCGGGTGGAGGTTGAGGGGTGGGTTACCGGGTGGAGGTTGAGGGGTGGGTTACTGGGTGGAGGTTGAGGGATGGGTTACTGGGTGGAGGTTGAGGGGTGGGTTACCGGGTGCAGGTTGAGGGGTGCTTTACCGGGTGGAGGTTGAGGGGTGGGTTACCGGGTGGAGGTTGAGGGGTGGGTTACCGGGTGGAGGTTGAGGGATGGGTTACTGGGTGGAGGTTGAGGGGTGGGTTACTGGGTAGAGGTTGAGGGGTGGGTTACCGGGTGCAGGTTGAGGGGTGGGTTACCGGGTGGAGGTTGAGGGGTGGGTTACCGGGTGGACGGTGAGTGATTGGTTACTGGGTGGAGGTTGAGGGGAGGGTTACTGGGTGGAGGTTGAGGGGTTGTTTACCGGGTGGAGGTTGTGGGATGGGTTACCGGGTGGAGTTTGACGGGTGGGTTACCGGGTGGAGGTTGAGGGGTGGGTTACTGGGTGGAGGTTGAGGGATGTGTTACCGGGTGGAGGTTGAGGGGCAGGTTACCGGGTGGAGGTTGAGGGGTGTGTTACCGGATGGAGGTTGAGGGTTGGGTTACCGGGTGGAGGTTGAGGGGTGGGTTACCGGGTGGAGGTTGAGGGTTGGGTTACCGTGGGGAGGTTGAGCGGTGGGTTACTGGGTGGAGGTTGAAGGGTGGGTTACTGAGTGGAGGTTGAGGGATGGGTTACTCAGTGGTTGAGGGATGGGTTACCTGGTGGAGGTTGAGGGGCGGGTTACCGGGTGGAGGTTGAGGGGCGGGTTACCGGGTGGAGGTTGAGGGGTGCGTTACTGGGTGGAGGTTGAGGGGTGGGTTACCGGGTGGAGGTTGAGGGGTGGGTTACCGGGTGGAGGTTGAGGTGTGGGTTTACCGGGTGGAGGTTGAGGGTTGGGTTACCGGGTGGACGTTGAGGGGTGGTTTACCGGGTGGAGGTTGAGGGTTGCGTTACCGGGTGGACATTGAGGGTTGGTTTACCGGGTGGAGGTTGAGGGTTGGGTTACCGGGTGGAGGTTGAGGGGTGGGTTACCCGGGGGAGGTTGAGGGGCGGGTTACCGGGTGGAGGTTGAGGGTTGGGTTACCGGGGGGAGGTTGAGCGGTGGGTTACTGGGTGGTGGTTGAGGGGTGGTTTACCGGGTGGAGGTTGAGGGTTGTGTTACCGGCTGGAGGTTGTGGGGTGGGTTACCGGGGGGAGGTTGAGGGTTGGGTTACCGGGTGGAGGGTGAGTGATGGGTTACCGGGGGGAGGTTGAGCGGTGGGTTACTGTGTGGAGGTTGAGGGGTGGTTTACCGGGTGGACGTTGTCGGGTGGGTTATCGGGTGGAGGTTGAGGGGTGGGTTACTGGGTGGAAGTTGAGTAGGGGAAATTGAGGGGTGGGTTACTGGGTGGAGGTTGAGGGGTGGGTTACTGGTTGCAGGTTGAGGGGTGGTTTACCGGGTGGAGTTTGAGGGGTGGATCACCGGGTGGAGGTTGAGGGATGGGTTACTGTGTGGAGGTTGATGGGTGGGTTACGGGGTGGAGGTTGGGGGATGGGTTATCGGGTGGAGTTTGAGGGGTGGGTTACCTGGTGGAGTTTGAGGGGTGGTTTACCGGGTGGAGGTTGTGGGGTGTTTTACCGGGTGGAGGTTGCGGGATGTGTTACCGGGTGGAGGTTGAGGGTTGGGTTACCGGGTGGGGTGGTTTACCGGGTGGAGGTTGAGGGGTGGGTTACCGGGTGGAGGTTAAGGGATGGGTTACTGCGTGGAGGTTGAGGGATGGGTTACCGGGTGGAGGGTGAGGGTTGGGTTACCGGGTGGAGGTTGAGGGGTGGGTTACTGGGTGGAGGTTGAGGGATGGGTTACCGGATGGAGGTTGAGGGGTCGGTTACTGGGTGGAGGTTGAGTGATGGGTTACTGGGTGGAGGTTGAGGGGTGGTTTACTGGGTGGAGGTTGTGGGGTGGGTTACCAGGTGGAGGTTGAGGTGTTGGTTACCGGTTGGAGGTTGAGGGGTGGGTTACTGGGTGGAGTTTGAGGTGTGGGTTACTGGGTGGAGGTTGAGGGATGGGTTACCGGGTGGAGGGTGAGAGTTGGGTTACTGGGTGGAGGTTGAGGGGTGGGTTACTGGGTGGAGGTTGAGGGATGTGTTACCGGGTGGAGGGTGAGGGTTGGGTTACCGGGTGGAGGTTGAGGGTTGGGTTACTGGGTGGAGGTTGAGGGGTGGGTTACTGGGTGGAGGTTGTGGGATGGGTTACTGGGTGGAGGTTGAGGGGTGGGTTACTGGGTGGAGGTTGAGGGGTCGGTTACTGGATGGAGGTTGAGCGATGGGCTACTGGGTGGAGGTTGAGGGGTGGTTTACTGGGTGGAGGTTGTGGGGTGGGTTACCGGGTGGTGGTTGAGGGATGGGTTACCAGGTGGAGGTTGAGGTGTTGGTTACCGGTTGGAGGTTGAGGGGTGGGTTACCGGGTGGAGGTTGAGGGGTGGGTTACCGGGTGGTGGTTGAGGGATGGGTTACCGGGTGGAGGTTGAGGGGTGATTACCGGATGGAGGTTGAGGGATGGGTTACTGGGTGGAGGTTGAAGGGTGGGTTACTGGGTGGAGATTGAGGGGTGCGTTACCGGGTGGAGGTTGAGGGGTGGGTTACTGGTTGCAGGTTGAGGGGTTGTTTACCGGGTGGAGTTTGAGGGGTGGGTCACCGGGTGGAGGTTGAGGGATGGGTTACTGGTTGGAGGTTGAAGGATGGGTTACCGGGTGGAGGGTGAGTGATGGGTTACCGGGTGGAGGTTGAAGGGTGGGTTACTGGGTGGAGGTTGAGGGATGGGTTACCGGGTGGAGGTTCAGGGGTGGGTTACTGGGTGGAGGTAGAGGGATGGGCTACTGCGTGGAGGTTGATGGGTGGGTTACGGGGTGGAGGTTGAGGGATGGGTTATCGGGTGGATTTTGAGGGGTGGGTTACCTGGTGGAGTTTGAGGGGTGGGTTACCGGGTGGAGGTTGAGGGACGTGTTACCGTTTGGAGGTTGAGGGTTGGGTTACCGGGTGGGGAGGTTTACCGGGTGGAGGTTGAGGGGTGGGTTACCGGGTGGAGGTTAAGGGATGGGTTACCGGATGGAGGTTGAGGGGTCGGTTACTGGGTGGAGGTTGAGCGAAGGGTTACTGGGTGGAGGTTGAGTGGTGGTTTACTGGGTGGAGGTTGTGGGGTGGGTTAACAGGTGGAGGTTGAGTTGTTGGTTACCGGTTGGAGGTTGAGGGGTGGGTTACCGGGTGGAGTTTGAGGGGTGGGTTACTGGGTGGAGGTTGAGGGATGGGTTACCTGGTGGAGGGTGAGAGTTGGGTTACTGGGTGGAGGTTGAGGGGTGGGTTACTGGGTGGAGGTTGAGGGGTGGGTTATAGGGTGGACGTTGAGGGGTGGGTTACTGGGTGGAGGTTGAGGGGTGGGTTACCGGGTGGAGGTTGAGGGGTGGGTTACTGGGTGGAGGTTGAGCGGTGGGTTACCGGGTGGAGGTTGAGGGGTGGGTCACCGGGTGGAGGTTGAGGGATGGGTTACTGGGTGGAGGTTGAGGGATGGGTTACCGGGTGGAGGTTGAGTGGTGGGTTACTGGGTGCAGGTTGAGGGGTGGTTTACCGGGTGGAGTTTGAGGGGTGGGTCACCGGGTGGAGTTTGAGGGATGGGTTACTGGGTGGAGGTTGAGGTGTGGGTTACCGGGTGGAGGTTGATGTGTGGGTTACTGGGGGGAGGTTGAGGGGTGGGTTACCGGGTTTAGGTTGAGGGGTGGGTTACCGGTTGGAGGTTGAGGGATGTGTTACCAGGTGGAGGTTGAGGGATGGGTTACTGGGTGGAGGTTGCGGGGTAGTTTACCGGGTGGAGGTTGAGGTGTGGGTTACTGGGTGGAGGTTGAGGGATGGGTTACTGAGTGGTTGAGGGATGGGCTACCGGGTGGAGGTTGTGGTGTGGATTACTGGGTGGAGGTTGAGGGATGGGTTACCGGGTGGAGGTTGAGGGTTGGGTTACCGGGTGCAGGTTGAGGGGTGGGTTACCGGGTGGAGGTTGAGGGTTGGGTTACCGGGGGTAGGTTGAGCGGTGGGTTACTGAGTGGAGGTTGAGGGATGGGTTACTCAGTGGTTGAGGGATGGGTTACCTGGTGGAGGTTGAGTGGCGGATTACCGGGTGGAGGTTGAGGAGCGGGTTACCGGGTGGAGGTTGAGGGGTGCGTTACTGGGTGGAGGTTGAGGGGTGGGTTACGGGGTGGAGGTTGAGGGGTGGGTTACCGGGTGGAGGTTGAGAGGTGGGTTACCGGGTGGAGGTTGAGGTGTGGGTTTACCGGGTGGAGGTTGAGGGTTGGGTTACCGGGTGGACGTTGAGGGGTGGTTTACCGGGTGGAGGTTGAGGGGTGCGTTACCGGGTGGACGTTGAGGGTTGGTTTACCGGGTGAAGGTTGAGGGTTGGGTTACCGGGTGGGGGTTGAGGGGTGGGTTACCGGGGGGAGAATGAGGGGCGGGTTACCGGGTGGAGGTTGAGGGTTTGGTTACCGGGGGGAGGTTGAGCGGTGGGTTACTGGTTGGTGGTTGAAGGGTGGTTTACCGGGTGGAGGTTGAGGGTTGTGTTACCGGGTGGAGGTTGAGGGGTGGGTTACCGGGGGGAGGTTGTGGGTTGGGTTACCGGGTGGAGGGTGAGTGATGTGTTACCGGGGGGAGGTTGAGTGGTGGGTTACTGGGTGGAGGTTGAGGGGTGGGTTACTGGGTGGAGGTTGAGGGGTGGGTTACCGGGTGGAAGTTGAGTAGGGGAAATTGAGGGGTGGGATACTGGGTGGAAGTTGAGGGGTGGGTTACTGGGTGGAGGTTGAGGGGTGGTTTACAGGGTGGAGGTTGTGGGGTGGGTTATCGGGTGGAGGTTGAGGGGTGGGTTACTGGGTGGAGGTTGAGGGGTGGGTTACCGGGTAGAAGTTGAGTAGGGGAAATTGAGGGGTGGGTTACTGGGTTGAGGTTGTGGGGTGGGTTACCGGGTGGAGGTTGTGGGGTGGGTTACTGGGTGGAGGTTGAGAGGTGAGATGTTGAGGGGGGGAGGTTGAGGGGTGAGATGTTGAGGGGGCGTGGTTGAGGGATGGGTTACCGGGTGGAGGTTGAGGGTTGGGTTACCGGGTGGAGGTTGAGAGGTGAGATGTTGAGGGGGGGAGGTTGAGGGATGGGTTACCGGGTGGAGGTTGAGGGATGGGTTACTGGGTGGAGGTTGAGGGATGGGTTACTGGGTGGATGTTGAGGGTTGGGTTACCGGGTGGAGGTTGAGGGATGGGTTACTGGGTGGAGGTTGTGGGGTGGGTTACTGGGTGGAGTTTGAGGGGTGGGTTACTGGGTGGAGTTTGAGGGGTGAGATGTTAAGGGGTGGTTTACTGGGTTGAGGATGAGGGGTGGGTTACCGGGTGGAGGTTGAGTGGTGGGTTACTGGGTGGAGTTTTTAGGTGTGAGATGTTAAGGGGTGGTTTACTGGGTTGAGGTTGAGGGGTGGGTTAGCGGGTGGAGGTTGAGTGGTGTGTTACTGGGTGGAGTTTGAGGGGTGAGATGTTAAGGGGTGGTTTACTGTGTTGAGGTTGAGGGGTGGGTTACTGGGTGGAGGTTGAGGGGTGTGTTACTGGGTGGAGCTTGAGGGGTGGATTACCGGGTGGAGGTTGAGGGATGGGTTACCGGGTGGAGGTTGAGGGATGGGTTACCGGGTGGAGGTTGAGGGATGGGTTACTGGGTGGAGGTTGAGGGGTGGGTTACTGGGTGGAGTTTGAGGGGTGAGATGTTAAGGGGTGGTTTACTTGGTTGAGGTTGAGGGGTGGGTTACTGGGTGGAGGTTGAGGGGTGGGTTACTGGGTGGAGCTTGAGGGGTGGGTTACCGGGTGGAGGTTGGGTGATGGGTTACCGGGTGGATGTTGAGGGATGGGTTACCGGGTGGAGGTTGAGGGATGGGTTATCGGGTGTAGGTTGAGGGATGGGTTACGGGGTGGAGGTTGTGGGATGGGTTACCGGATGGAGGTTGAGGGGTGGGTTACCGGGTGGAGGTTGAGGGGTGGGTTACTGGGTGGAGGTTGAGGGATGGGTTACCGGGTGGAGTTTGGGGGATGGGTTACCGGGTGAAGGTTGAGGGATGGGTTACCTGGTGGAGGTTGAGGGGTGGATACCGGGTTGAGGTTGCGGGTTGGGTTACCGGGTGGATGTTGAGGGGTGGGTTACCGGGTGGAGGTTGAGGGGTGGGTTACCGGGAGGTTGAGGGATGGGTTACCGGGTGGAGGTTGTGGGGTGAGTTACCGGGTGGAGGTTGAGGGATGGGTTTCTGGGTGGAATTTGAGGGGTGAGATGTTGACGGGGGGAGGATGAGTGGTGGGTTACCCGGTGGAGGTTGAGGTATGGGTTACCGGGTGGAGGTTGAGTGGTGGGTTACCGGGTGGAGATTGAGGGATGGGTTACCGGGTGGAGGTTGTGGGGTGGGTTACCGGGTGGATGTTGAGCTATGGGTTACCGGGTGGAGGTTGAGGGATGGGTTACTGGGTGGAGGTTGAGGGGTGGGTTACCGGGTGGAGGTTGAGAGGTGAGATGTTGAGGGGGGGAGGTTGAGGGATGGGTTACCGGGTGGAGGTTGAGAGGTGAGGTGTTGATGGGGGGAGGTTGAGGGATGGGTTACCGGGTGGATGTTGAGAGGTGAGATGTTGAGGGGGGGAGGTTGAGTGGTGGGTTACCGGGTGGAGGTTGAGGGATGGGTTACTGGGTGGAGGTTGAGGGGTGGGTTACTGGGTGGAGGTTGAGTGGTGGGTTACTGGGTGGAGTTTGAGGGGTGAGATGTTAAGGGGTGGTTTACTGGGTTGAGGTTGAGGGGTGGGTTACCGGGTGGAGTTTGAGGGGTGGGTTACTGGGTGGAGTTTGAGGGGTGGGTTACTGGGTGGAGGTTGAGGGGTGGGTTACCAGGTGGAGGTTGAGGGATGTGTTACTGGGTGGAGGTTGAGGGGTGGGTTACCGGGTGGAGGTTGAGGGGTGTGTTACCGGGTGGAGGTTGAGGGGTGGGTTACCGGGCGGAGGTTGAGGGATGTGTTACTGGGTGGAGGTTGAGGGGTGGGTTACCGGGTGGAGTTTGAGGGGTGGGTTACTGGGTGGATGTTGCGGGGTGGGTTACCGGGTGGAGGTTGAGGGGTGGGTTACTGGGTGGAGGTTGAGGGGTGGGTTACCGGGTGGAAGTTGAGGGGTGGGTTACTGTGTGGAGGTTGAGGGGTGGGTTACCGGGTGGAGGTTGAGGGGTGGTTTACCGTGTGGAGTTTGAGGGGTGGGTTACCGGGTGGAGGTTGTGGGGTGGATTACCGGGTGGAGGTTGAGGGCTGGGTTACCGGGTGGAGGTTGAGGGGTGGGTTACCGGGTGGAGGTAGAGGGGTGGGTTACTTGGTGGAGGTTGAGTGGTGAGATGTTGAGGGGGGGAGGTTGAGGGATGTGCTACCCGGTGGAGGTTGAGGGGTGGGTTACTGGGTGGAGGTTGAGAGTTGAGATGTTGAGGTGGGGAGGTTGAGGGGTGGGTTACCGGGTGGAGGTTGAGGGGTGGGTTACTGGGTGGAGGTTGAGAGGTGAGATGTTGAGGGGGGGAGGTTGAGGGGTGGGTTACTGGGTGGAGGTTGAGGGGTGAGATGTTGAGGGGGGGAGGTTGAGGGATGGGTTACCGGGTGGAGGTTCAGGGTTGGGTTACCGGGCGGAGGTTGAGAGGTGAGATGTTGAGGGGGGGAGGTTGAGGGATGGGTTACCGGGTGGAGGTTGAGGGATGGGTTACATTGTGGAGGTTGAGGGGTGGGTTACTGGGTGGAGTTTGAGGGGTGAAATGTTAAGGGGTTGTTTACTGGGTTGAGGTTGAGGGGTGGGTTACCGGGTGGAGGTTGAGTGGTGGGTTACTGGGTCGAGTTTGAGGGGTGAGATGTTAAGGGGTGGTTTACTGGGTTGAGGTTGAGGGATGGGTTACCGGGTGGAGGTTGAGGGGTGGGTTACTGGGTGGAGTTTGAGGGGTGAGATGTTGAGGGGTGGTTTACTGTGTTGAGGTTGAGGGGTGGGTTACTGGGTGGAGGTTGAGGGGTGGGTTACCGGGTGGAGGTTGAGTGATGGGTTACCGGGTGGAGGTTGAGGGATGGGTTACCGGGTGGAGGTTGAGGGATGGGTTACCGGGTGGAGGTTGAGGGATGGTTTACTGGGTGGAGGTTGAGGGGTGGGTTACTGGGTGGAGTTTGAGGGGTGAGATGTTAAGGGGTGGTTTACTGGGTTGAGGTTGAGGGGTGGGTTACTGGGTGGAGGTTGAGGGGTGGGTTACTGGGTGGAGCTTGAGGGGAGGGTTACCGGGTGGAGGTTGAGTGATGGGTTACCGGGTGGAGGATGAGGGATGGGTTACCGGGTGGAGGTTGAGGGATGGGTTATCGGGTGGAGGTTGAGGGATGGGTTACGGCGTGGAGGTTGTGGGATGGGTTTCCGGGTGGAGGTTGAGGGGTGGGTTACCGGGTGGAGGTTGAGGGGTGGGTTACTGGGTGGAGGTTGATGGGTGGGTTACCGGGTGGAGTTTGAGGGGTGGGTTACCGGGTGGAGGTTGAGGTGTGGGTTACAGGGTGGAGGTTGAGGGGTGGGTTACTGGGTGGTTGAGGGATGGGTTACCGGGTGGAGGTTGAGTGATGGGTTACCGGGTGGAGGTTGAGGGATGGGTTATCGGGTGGAGGTTGAGGGATGGGTTACGGGGTGGAGGTTGTGGGATGGGTTTCCGGGTGGAGGTTGAGGGGTCGGTTACCGGGTGGAGGTTGAGGGGTGCGTTACTGGGTGGAGGTTGAGGGATGGGTTACCGGGTGGAGTTTGGGGGATGGGTTACCGGGTGAAGGTTGAGGGATGGGTTACCGGGTGGAGGTTGAGGGGTGGGTTACCGGGTGGAGGTTGAGTGGTGGGTTACCGGGTGGATGTTGTGGTGTGGGTTACTGGGTGGAGGTTGAGGGATGGGTTACTGAGTGGAGGTTGTGAGGTGGGTTACCGGGTGGAGGTTGAGGGATGGGTTACCGGGTGGAGGTTGGGGGATGCGTTACCGGGTGGAGGTTGAGGGGTGGGTTACTGAGTGGAGATTGTGAGGTGGGTTACCGGGTGGAGGTTGAGGGATGGGTTACCGGGTGGAGGTTGGGGGATGGGTTACCGGGAGGTTGAGGGGTGGGTTACCGGATGGAGGTTGACGGGTGGGTTACTGGGTGGAGGTTGAGGGATGGGTTACCGGGTGGAGGTTGAGGGGTGGGTTACCGGGTGGAGGTTGAGGGATGGGTTACCGGGTGGAGGTTGAGGGATGGGTTACCGGGTGGAGGTTGAGGGGTGGGTTACTGGGTGGAGGTTGAGTGATGGATTACTGGGTGGAGGTTGAGGGATTGGTTAGCGGGTGGAGGTTGAGGGATGGGTTACTGTGTGGTGGTTGTGGGGTGGGTTACCGGATGGAGGTTGAGGGGTGGGTTACTGGGTGGAGGTTGAGGGATGGGTTACCAGGTGGAGGTAGAGGGATGTGTTACCGGGTGGAGGTTGAGGGATGTGTTACCGGGTGGAGGTTGAGGGGTGTGTTACCGGATGGAGGTTGAGGGATGGGTTACCGGGTGGAGGTTGAGTGATGGGTTACTGGGTGGAGGTTGAGGGATTGGTTATCGGGTGGAGGTTGAGGGATGGTTTACTGGGTGGAGGTTGTGGGGTGGGTTACCGGGTGGAGGTTGAGGGGTTGGTTATCGGGTGGAGGTTGGGGGATGGGTTACCGGGTGGAGGTTGAGGGGTGGGTTACCGGGAGGTTGATGGGTGGGTTACCGGATGGAGGTTGAGGGGTGGGTTACTGAGTGGAGGTTGAGGGATGGGTTTCCGGGTGGAGGTTGAGGGATGGGTTACTGGGTGGAGGTTGAGGGATGTGTTACTGGGTGGAGGTTGAGGGATGTGTTACCGGGTGGAGGTTCAGGGATGGGTTACTGGGTGGAGGTTGAGTGATGGGTTACTGGGTGGAGGTTGAGGGGTGGGTTACCGGGAGGTTGAGCGGTGGGTTACCGGATGGAGGTTGTGAGGTGGGTTACTGGGTGGAGGTTGAGGGATGGGTTACCGGGTGGAGGTTGAGGGATGGGTTACCAGGTGGAGGTTGAGGGATGTGTTACCGGATGGAGGTTGAGGGATGTGTTACCGGGTGGAGGTTGAGGGATGGGTTACTGGGTGGAGGTTGAGTGATGGGTTACCGGGTGGAGTTTGAGGGGTGGGTTACCGGGTGGAGGTTGATGGGTGGGTTACTGGGTGGAGGTTGAGGGATGGGTTACTGGGTGGAGGTTGAGGGGTGGGTTACCGGGTGGAGGTTGATGGGTGGGTTACTGGGTGGAGGTTGAGGGATGGGTTATTGGGTTGAGGTTGAGGGGTGGGTTACCGGGTGGAGGTTGAGGGATGGGTTACTGGGTGGAGGTTGAGTGATGGGTTACTGGGTGGAGGTTGAGGGATTGGTTATCGGGTGGAGGTTGAGGGGTGCGTTACGGGGTGGAGGTTGTGAGGTGGGATACTGGGTGGAGGTTGAGGGATGTGTTACCGGGTGGAGGTTGAGGGGTGGGTTACTGGGTGGAGGTTGAGGGGTGTGTTACTGGGTGGAGTTTGAGGGGTGGGTTACCAGGTGGAGGTTGAGGGGTGGGTTACCGGGTGGATGTTGAGGGATGGGTTACCGGGTGGAGGTTGAGGGATGGGTTACCGGGTGGAGGTTGAGTGATGTGTTACCGGGTGGAGGTTGAGGGATGGGTTATCGGGTGGAGGTTGAGGGATGGGTTACGGGGTGGTGGTTGTGGGATGGGTTTCCGGGTGGAGGTTGAGGGGTGGGTTACCGGGTGGAGGTTGAGGGGTGCGTTACTGGGTGGAGGTTGAGGGATGGGTTACCGGGTGGAGTTTGGGGGATGGGTTACCGGGTGAAGGTTGAGGGATGGGTTACCTGGTGGAGGTTGAGGGGTGGATACCGGGTTGAGGTTGAGGGGTGGGTTACCGGTTGGAGGTTGAGGGGTGGGTTACCGGGAGGTTGAGGGATGGTTTACCGGGTGGAGGTTGTGGGGTGGGTTACCGGGTGGAGGTTGAGGGGTGGGTTACTGGGTGGAGGTTGAGGGATGGGTTACCGTGTGGAGGTTGAGGGGTGGGTTACTGGGTGGAGGTTGAGGGATGGGTTACCGGGTGGAGTTTGGGGGATGGGTTACCGGGTGAAGGTTGAGGGATGGTTACTGGGTGGAGGTTGAGTGGTGGGTTACCGGGTGGAGGTTGAGGGATGGGTTACCGGGTGGAGGTTGGGGGATGCGTTACCGGGTGGAGGTTGAGGGGTGGGTTACTGAGTGGAGATTGTGAGGTGGGTTACCGGGTGGAGGTTGAGGGATGGGTTACCGGGTGGAGGTTGGGGGATGGGTTACCGGGAGGTTGAGGGGTGGGTTACCGGATGGAGGTTGACGGGTGGGTTACTGGGTGGAGGTTGAGGGATGGGTTACCGGGTGGAGGTTGAGGGGTGGGTTACCGGGTGGAGGTTGAGGGATGGGTTACCGGGTGGAGGTTGAGGGATGGGTTACCGGGTGGAGGTTGAGGGGTGGGTTACTGGGTGGAGGTTGAGTGATGGGTTACTGGGTGGAGGTTGAGGGATTGGTTATCAGGTGGAGGTTGAGGGATGGGTTACTGTGTGGTGGTTGTGGGGTGGGTTACCGGATGGAGGTTGAGGGGTGGGTTACTAGGTGGAGGTTGAGGGATGGGTTACCAGGTGGAGGTTGAGTGATGGGTTACCGGGTGGAGGTTGAGGGATGTGTTACCGGATGGAGGTTGAGGGATGTGTTACCGGGTGGAGGTTGAGGGATGGGTTACTGGGTGGAGGTTGAGTGATGGGTTACCGGGTGGAGTTTGAGGGGTGGGTTACCGGGTGGAGGTTGATGGGTGGGTTACTGGGTGGAGGTTGAGGGATGGGTTACTGGGTGGAGGTTGAGGGGTGGGTTACCGGGTGGAGGTTGATGGGTGGGTTACTGGGTGGAGGTTGAGGGATGGGTTATTGGGTTGAGGTTGAGGGGTGGGTTACCGGGTGGAGGTTGAGGGATGGGTTACTGGGTGGAGGTTGAGTGATGGGTTACTGGGTGGAGGTTGAGGGATGGGTTACCGGGTGGAGGTTGGGGGATGGGTTACCGGGAGGTTGAGGGGTGGGTTACCGGATGGAGGTTGACGGGTGGGTTACTGGGTGGAGGTTGAGGGATGGGTTACCGGGTGGAGGTTGAGGGGTGGGTTACCGGGTGGAGGTTGAGGGATGGGTTACCGGGTGGAGGTTGAGGGATGGGTTACCGGGTGGAGGTTGAGGGGTGGGTTACTGGGTGGAGGTTGAGTGATGGGTTACTGGGTGGAGGTTGAGGGATTGGTTATCAGGTGGAGGTTGAGGGATGGGTTACTGTGTGGTGGTTGTGGGGTGGGTTACCGGATGGAGGTTGAGGGGTGGGTTACTGGGTGGAGGTTGAGGGATGGGTTACCAGGTGGAGGTTGAGTGATGGGTTACCGGGTGGAGGTTGGGGGATGCGTTACCGGGTGGAGGTTGAGGGGTGGGTTACTGAGTGGAGATTGTGAGGTGGGTTACCGGGTGGAGGTTGAGGGATGGGTTACCGGGTGGAGGTTGGGGGATGGGTTACCGGGAGGTTGAGGGGTGGGTTACCGGATGGAGGTTGACGGGTGGGTTACTGGGTGGAGGTTGAGGGATGGGTTACCGGGTGGAGGTTGAGGGGTGGGTTACCGGGTGGAGGTTGAGGGATGGGTTACCGGGTGGAGGTTGAGGGATGGGTTACCGGGTGGAGGTTGAGGGGTGGGTTACTGGGTGGAGGTTGAGTGATGGGTTACTGGGTGGAGGTTGAGGGATTGGTTATCAGGTGGAGGTTGAGGGGTGCGTTACCGGGTGGAGGTTGTGGGGTGGGATACTGGGTGGAGATTGAGGGATGTGTTACCGGGTGGAGGTTGAGGGGTGGGTTACTGGGTGGAGGTTGAGGGGTGTGTTACTGGGTGGAGTTTGAGGGGTGGGTTACCAGGTGGAGGTTGAGGGGTGGGTTACCGGGTGGAGGTTGGGGGATGGGTTACAGGGTGGAGGTTGTGGGGTGGGTTACTGGGTGGAGGTTGAGGGATGTGTTACCGGGTGGAGGTTGAGGGGTGGGTTACTGGGTGGAGGTTGAGGGGTGTGTTACTGGGTGGAGGTTGAGTGGTGGGTTACCGGGTGGAGGTTGAGTGGTGGGTTACTGGGTGGAGGTTGAGTGGTAGGTTACTGGGTGGAGGTTGAGGGGTGGGTTACTGGGTGGAGGTAGAGGGGTGGGTTACCGGGTGGAGGTTGAGTGGTGGGTTACTGGGTGGAGGTTGAGTGGTGGGTTACTGGGTGGTTGAGGGGTGGGTTACTGGGTGGAGTTTGAGGGGTGGGTTACCGGGTGGAGGTTGAGTGGTGGGTTACTGGGTGGTTGAGGGGCGGGTTACTGGGTGGAGTTTGAGGGGTGGGTTACTGGGTGGAGGTTGAGGGGTGGGTTACTGGGTGGAGTTTGAGGGGTGAGATGTTAAGGGGTAGGTTACTGGGTGGAGGTTTCGATCAGCTTGAGAGCAGTAATGTTTCTAAGTCTGGTGGTCTGGGTGTGGATGCTATCTAGCCTCCCCCTGATGGAGGTGACAAATGGTCCATAAGCAGGGTGGGTGGGATCCTTCATCGTTTTGCGGCCCGTTCTGAGGATCACTTTATTGTTCCTTTTATCAGTTTGTGTGAGGCTTGTCAGTCGATAAGGACAGCAGGCAGTCTTCCCGTTCCTGATGGCGATCTACCGCCCCCCGCTGGACGCATTGCTGCATAGCGAGTGGCTGAGCAGTGAGCTTGTTTTTTATTGCGATGGCGCTCTTGGTCAATGACCTCTCTGTTTCACTCAGCATCTCAGGATGTAATTAGTTTTTTAGCATAATGCAGTAGGGAAGCACTAGAAACACTCAGGTTAATTTGTGTTGAAGCCAAATTGGCAGCGAAATGAAGACTTCTTGCCAATTTCTATTTTTGAGTGATGTTCCTGGGCATCACTATTCCACAGGACCTCTTTGGGAGAACCAAAGAACCAGATCTCCTTCATTAATAAAAAAAAAGGCTTGTCAGAGGATCTACTTCTTGCATCAGTTGGTAAAATTCCTTCTTTTCTAGAATATATCGGACTGCTACACCGCCATCATAGACAGTATCCTCACATCAGACATTACTCTCTGGTTTGGTGCAATGTCCTCCCACAATATACAAAGCTACAGCCAACTGTCAGGACAGCAGAGAAGGTTATTGGCTGCAGCCTACCATCACTCCAGGATTGTATGTGTTCAGGACAAAGAAACAGGCAGGAAAATCATTGTGGGTACCACCCGCCTAGGAAACTGCCTTTTCCCAAAGCTCCCTTCTGCAACTTCAAGTTCAATTTCGAGTTTAATTATCATTCAACCACACATAAATACCCATGAAAGCAGCGAAATGTAACAGCATAACTCCAGGGCCAAGGTATGAAAGATAGTACACACAAGAAAAAATTTATAGTCCAAGACCATGATTCCATGAATATCACAGCTTGTCTTTTACAATACCACTTGTCTTTTACTGAGCAAGCACTGGCAGACAACAACAACTCCAGCTTGGACACCGTGCCACACGGGCCCCGGCACTCCGCAGGACTGCCAAGCCAAGGTAATGCAGCGACACTACCAGCCTACCACCAGTATCCACGATCTCCATCAGGGTCTTGTGATCCCCTGGCAACACGATGATGACTTCCTGTGAGAATGCAGATGCCTTACTGCGCCAGGTCCTCCGACACCCCTCTGAAGAAACAGCAGCATAGTCCGAACCGTCCCGTTCCTTCAGTATCTCTGCCCCAAGCAACTCGATGATGGGGCATACCCACATCATCTTAACGTCCAACAGCATCTCAAGGTCATAGAAAATAAGTGTAAAAAAGACAATAACACCTTTGGTAGGCCCCGTAGAAGCCACTGCAACTGAGCACAGCACAATCTTACTGGAGGCACTGAAGGGTTTGTAAAACAAAAACTTCATGCTGTCTTAAAGTTTCTTCCCACAGACAGTTAATGAGATCAACTATTCTAGATACACTGCCAGCACAGACCCTACCTATTAGCCACACTACTATACTGCCAGTGGCTGTGGTGTTCTGCAGGGAACTGTGTTGGGATGCCTTCTTATTACTTCTGTCAGAGTGGAGGTACAGGAGCCCAAAGACATGCACAACCATTCTTGACAGTCCCTCCAACCCTTCTTTCAATTAACTTAGTCATTGCAATGCACAGTAACTCTTTAAGCCACATTTTATAATGCTGATTACATTGTAAATATATGCTGGTATTTATGTATTTTATCTCATATCTGGGCTTTAACATCCAACTTTATTTTTTTAAATAATTCTTTATAATTGTTGACTGTTGCCCTGACCAACACAACACTGCAAATTCCTAATATTCATAAATGTACATGGCAGATAGAGTTCGCCCATGATTCTTGATCCTTGAATAAAAGCAACTAATGTGTAGACCCTATTTGTAATGTACAAATCATGCCTGGAAACCATTTTTGTATTTGTTTTAAATGGAAAATATGCCCAATGTAAGTCTTGTCATCAGGAAAATGGACCAGGCAATTCTGATGAGCATGGCTGATCCTTCTCCAAGATCATTCATAGAAACATAGACACATAGAAAGCCTACAGCACAATACAGGCCCTTCAACCCATGATGCCGTGTCAAACATGTATTTTAGAAATTACTAGGCTTACCCATAGCCCTCTATTTTTCTAAGCTTCTTGTACCTGCCCAGGAGTCTCTTAAGGGGTCGGGGTAGGCCATTTAGAACTGAGATGCTGAAAAACGTTTTCACCCAGAGAGTGGTGGATATGTGGAATGCTCTGCCCCAGAAGGCAGTGGAGGCCAAGTCTCTGGCTGCATTCAAGAAGCAGTTAGATAGAGCTCTTATAGATAGCAGGATCAAGGGATATGGGGAGAGGGCAGGAACGGGGTACTGATTGTGTATGATCAGCCATGATCACAGTGAATGGTGGTTCTGGCTAGAAGGGCCGAATGGCCTACCCCTGCACCTATTGTCTATTAAAAGACCCTATTGTGTCCGCCTCCACCACCGTCACCAGCAGCCCATTCCACGCACTCACCACTCTCTGTGTAAAAAACTTACCCCTGACATCTCTTCTGTACCTACTTCGAAGCACCTTAAGACTGTGCCATCTCGTGCTAGGCATTTCAGCCCTGGGAAAAAGCCTCTGACTATCCACATGATCAAAGCCTCCTATCATTCTATGTACCTCTATCAGGTCACCTTTCATCCTCCATTACTCAAAGAAAAAAGGCCGAGTTCACTCAACCTATTCTCATAAGGCAAACTCCCCAATCCAGGCAACATCTTTGTAAATCTCCTCTGCACCCTTTCTACGGCTTCCACATCCTTCCTGTAGTGAGGTGACCAGAACTGAGCACAGTACTCCAAGTGGCATCTGACCAGGGTCCTACACAGATGTAACATTACCTCTCGGCTCTTGAACTCAATCCCACGATTGATGAAGGCCAATGTATTGTATGCCTTCTTAACCACAGAGTCAACCTACACAGTAGTTTTGAGTGTCCTATGGACTCAGACCTCAAGATCCCTCTGATCCTCCACACTGCCAAGAGTCTTATCATTAATACTATATTCTGCCATCATATTTGACCTACCAAAATGAACCATTTCACACTTATTTGGGTTTAACTCTATCTGCCGCTTCTCAGCCCAGTTTTGCATTCTCTGAATGTCCTGCTGTAACCTCTGACAGCCCTCCACACTATCCACAACACCCCCAACCTCTGTGTCATCGGCAAATTTACTTATTTACTTGTATAAGGTTACTTATAACAATCACAAAGAGCAGGGGTCTTTGCAGATTCCTGAGGCACACTATTGGTGACTGAACTCCATGCCGAATTTGACCTGTCTACAACCACTCTTTGCCTCCTGTGGGCAAGCCAGTTCTGGATCCACAAAGCAATGTCCCCTTGGATCCCATGCCTCCTTACTTTCTCAATAAGCCTTGTATGGAGTACCATATCAAGTGCCTTGCTGAAATCCATGTACACTGCATCAACTGCGCTACCTTCACCAGTGTGTTTAGTCACACGTCCATAACCCTGCCATCAACACATGCTGCGGAAACTGACCAGTTCTGTATAACCCAGACCTTCATTTTCAACTTTTAGTAAAGCAAGAAGCAAATCTCATAGCAACTTGGCTGAGAATCAGTGAATGGCTACCAGCATGTCCCTGCCAGAATCCTCAGTGCTACACATAGACTCAGTCACTTCATTAGGTACAATAGGTACCTATTAGAGTGGCCATAGTGTGTATTTCTGTATGTTCCTGTTCTTCTGCTGCAGTAGCCCATCCACTTCATGTGTTCAGAGATGCTCTTCTGCCCACTACTGGTATAACATGTAATTATTTGAGTTACTGCCAGCTTCCTGTTAACTTGAAAGTGGATGAGCTTAGAGTGTGGATCAGCACTTGGAGCTATGATGTTGTGGCCATTACAGAGACTTGTATGGCTCAGGGACAGGAATGGCTAGCTTAGATGTTTCAGAAAGGACACGGAAGGAGGCAAAAGAGGTGGAGCGAGGCACTGCTAATCAGAGATAGTGTCACCGCTGCAGAAAAGGAAGAAGTCATAGAGTGGGAGAGGTGAAGCTAAGAGCTGGAAAAGTGATTGGCAAAAGGGATACAGAGCTGGAGAAGGGAGAGGATCATGGGATGGGAGGCCGAGGGAGAAAGAAAGGGGAAGGGAAGCACCAGAGGGAGGTGGAGAGCAGGCAAGGAGTGATTGTGAGAGGGACAGAGGGAGAAAAAAAGGAAGAGAGAAAAAAAGGGAATAAATAAATAAGGGATGGGGTAAGAAGAGGAGAAGGGGCATTAACAGAAGTTAGAGAAGTCAATATTCATGCCATCAGGTTGGAGGCTACCCAGCCGGTCTATAAGGTGTTGTTCCTCCAGCCTGAGTGTGGCTTCATCTTGACAGTAGAGGAGGCCATGGATAGACATATCAGAATGGGAATGGGACGTGGAATTAAAAAGTGTGGCCACTGGGAGTTCCTGCTTTCTCTGCCAGACAGCGTAGGTGTTCAGCGAAATGGTCTCCCAGTCTGCGTTGGGTCTCACCAATATATAAAAGGCCACACCGGGAGCACCGGACGCAGTATACCACACCAGCTGACTCACAGGTGAAGTGTCGCCTCACCTGGAAGGACTGTCTGGGGCCCTGAATGGTGGTGAGGGAAGAAGTGTAAGGGCAGGTGTAACACTTGTTCCGTTTACAAGGGTAAGTGCCGGGAGGGAGATCAGTGGGAAGGGATGAGGGGGTCGAATGGACATGCGGGTTGCATAGGGAGCGATCCCTGCGGAAAGCAGAAAGAGTGGGGGAGGGGAAGATGTGCTTGGTAATGGGATCCCGTTGGAGGTGGCAGAAGTTACAGAGAATTATATGTTGGACTCAGAGGCTGGTGGGGTGGTAGGTGAGGACATGGAGAACCCTATCCCGAATGGGCTGGCGGGCAGGTAGGGTGAGGGCAGATGTGCGTGAAATGGGAGAGATGCGTTTGAGAGCAGAGTTGATGGTGGAGGAAGGGAAGCCCCTTTGTTTAAAAAAAGAAGACATCTCCTTCGTCCTGGAATGAAAAGCCTCATCCTGACAGCAGATGCGACAAAAATGCTATCCTCTTCTCGCAATTCCTCCATCTCCACCACATCTGCGGTCTTCCTCCAGTCTTCTCCTATCATTTCACATTTCCCTCTCCCCCTCCTACTTTCAAATCTCTTACTACCTTTTCTTTCAGTTTGTCCTGACGAAGAGTCTCAGCCCGAAACGTCGACAGTGCTTCTTCCTATAGATGCTGCCTGGCTTTCTGCGTTCCACCAGCATTTTGTGTGTGTTGTTTGAATTTCCAGCATCTGCAAATTTCCTCATGTTTGAAGACATGAAGGATTTGCCCTGTGAGTGGAAGTTAGGAACAGGAAGGAGCCAATAACTTTATTGGATGTTTTTACAGACCTCCCAATAGTAACAGGGACATCGAGGACCAGATAGGGAGACAGATCCTGGAAAGGTGTAATAATAACAAGGTTGTCATGGTGGGAGATTTTAATTTCCCAAATATTGATTGGCATCTCCCTAGAGTGAGGGGTTTAGATGGGGTAGATTTTGTTAGGTGTGTTCAGGAAGCTTTCTTGACACAATATGTAGATAAGCCTACAAGAGGAGAGGTTGTACTTGATCTGGTATTGGGAAATGAACCTGGTCAGGTGTCAGGTCTCTCAGTGGGAGAGCATTTTGGAGATAGTGATCACGATTCTATCTCCTTTACCATAGCATTGGAGAGGGATAGGAACAGACAAGTTAGGAAAATGTTTAATTGGAGTAAGGGGAAATATGAAGCTATCAGGCAGGAACTTGGAAGCATAAATTGGAAGCAGATGTTCTCAGGGAAACGTAGGGAACATACTGGTTTGTGTTCCCTTGTTTTACCCTTTCTGAAGTCCATAATCTTTGGTTTAGCTGATGTTGAGAGCAAGGCCATTGCTGCAACACACTCAACTAACTGGTACATCTCTCTCCTGTACGCCCTCTCATCACCATCTGAAATTCTACCAACAATGGCTGCATCGCCAGCAAATTTATAGATGGTATTTGAACTATGCCTGGCCACACAGTCACGTGTGTAGAGAGAGTAGAGCAGGGGGATAAGCACACATCTCTGTGGAGCACTAGTGGTAATTGCCAGTGAGGTGGAAATCTTATTTCCAATCTGAAGGTTGTGGTCTTGTGGTTAGGAAGTCCAGGATCCGGTTGCAGAGCGAGGTACAGAGTTCCAGTTTCTGTAACTTTTCAATCATTACTGTAGGAACAATGGCGTTAAATACTGAGCTATAGTCAATAAATGACATCCTGACATGGGTACTTGCATTGGCCACGTGATTTAAGGCTGTGTGAAGAACCATTGAGATCAAGTCTGCTGTAGGCCTATTGTGGTGATAGGCAAATTGCAATGGATCCAGGTCCTTGCTGAGGCAGGAGTTGATTCTAGCCATGACCAACCTCTCAAAGCATTTCATCACTGTCGATGTGAGCGCTGCAGGGTGATAACTATTTTGCACTCCTTGGGCACCATTGAAGCAGGTTGCTGTTGCTCTCTTGAAGTAGGTGGAAACTTCTAAGTGTAGAAGTGAGAGATTGAAAATGTCTTTGAATACTCCTGCCATTTGGTTGGCACGGGTTTTCAGAGCCTTATGTTCTCATCAGGGCCTGCCGCCTTGCAAGGATTCATGCTCCTGAAAGACAGCCTGATTTCAGCCTCCGAGACAGAGGTCACAGGGCCATCAGATGCTGCACGGATTCGCATAGCTGCGGTTTTATTCCCCCTTTCAAAGCAGGCATGAAAAGCACTGAGCTCATCTGGTAGTGAAGCATTACAGCCATCCATGATATTGGGTTTTGCTTTGTAGGAAGTAATGTCCTACATAAAACCTGGCCAGAGTTGATGTGCCTCCGATGTCACCTCCAACCTCGCTTGGAATAATCTCTTTGCTATGGAATGGAATTGTCTCTTTGCTATGGAATGGAATTGTCTCTTTGCTATGGAATGGAATTGTCTCTTTGCTATGGAATGGAATTGAACTGAATGGAATGGAATTGACTTGACTTGAGTTGACTTTATTTATTACAATAGCCCTCCACAAGGCATACCTAGTTTTCTCATACAGACATGGCTTTCCAGACTTAAAAGCCACAGATCTATCCCTCAGCAGGCTGTGAACTCCCTTGTTCAAACATGGCTTTTGTTTTGGGAGTGTAAAGTAAGTTTTCGTAGGTACACACTCATCCACACAGGTTATAATGAAGTCAGTGACAAATGTGGCGAATTCATCCAGGCTTGAAGATGACTCCATGAACATAGTCCGGCCCACTCCTTCTAAACAGTTCTGTAGACGCTCCTGTGCTTCCCTTGTCCATAACTTCTTGGTCCTCACTGCTGGCACTGCAGACTTCAGTCTCCGCCGATAATCAGGGAGCAGAAATACAGCCAGGTGATCAGACTTTCCAAAGTGAGGGTGTGGAATAGCACGGTAGGCACTCTTGAATTTAGAGTAGCAGTGGTCCAGTGTGTTATTTCCTCAGGTACTACACGTGATTAGTTATTGACTTTTATCAAGCTGGCTTGGTTAAAAAACCCCAAAATGTTGGAGAAGAAAGCAGGATGTGCTGTTTCTTGCCTGTTGATTACATCATTCAGTTCCTCTAGACCCTGCTTGAGAATAGCCTGAGGTGGAATACCAAAATGATCGTTGAAATCTCCCACGACAAGTAAAATGGTTGGGACGTAATTGCGAGGTATTCCAGGTCTGTTAAGCAATATTAGGATGTCACCAACATATTAGTACACCACAAGGAGTTGATCATGAGACATAAACCTCCACTTCTTCTTCTTCTGAGAGACTCTACTGACCTATCCTGATGATGAATCGGTAACCTATCTATCTGAAATGCTGCATCCAGAAGGGGTTAACCAAGATTTTGTAAAGCAAAGGACATACACAGTCCTAATGTCTTTCTGATACAGCAGCCTAGTTCTGAGATGATCAGTTTGATTTACCAGAGGCTGTACATTTGCCAGCAAGATGGTTGGTATTGGCAGTCGAAACCTTGTTTTTCAAGCACACCATCAGACCAGCACATCAACTTCTCTTTTGCCGGCAGCTTCTTAAAGGGGCAGTGTGGCAGCCACAGCCCGGGCTATCTCTATTTGTTTTAAGAAGCAATAGATCATTCAATCACATTAGAACTTGACACATTGACAGTACACATCATAGATGCAGTCATGGTTCTCAGCCATAGCAGGCTAAAATGAGAATACATTTTCAATGAGAGTTGTCATCTGTGATCATAGCTTGACATCTTGAAATAATACTATAAAACTAAATAGGTGACTGGAAAATTTGAACACACTACTTTCTGCAGATGCTGGAACTCCAGAGCAACACAGACAAAATGCTGGAGGAACTCAGCAGGTCAGGCAGCATCTACTGAGAGGAATGAACGGTCGATGTTTTGAGCTGAGACCCTTCATTGGAAGTAGAAAGGAAGGGGAAAGAACCCAGAATAACGAAGCGGAGGGAAGGGAAGGAGCACATGTCACTGGATGATAGATGAAGCAAATTAAAGGGGTTGGTGAGGTGGGGAGGGAGATGAAAAAAAGGCTGATGAAGATGGAACCTGATAGGAGAGGAGAGTGGAGTGATTATGAAGTGATAAAATGAGTGAAGAACTCCTTCAATATAAAACACTTTGAGATCTTTTATTAAAGGACATGAAAGTTACACAGAATTTTTTTTTTGTGTGTGCCATACTCTGCCAGAGCCTTGGCGACCACTTATTTTTTCAGATGGTTGCCCTGAAGGAAAGATTCTGTGAATGGTCCCCCACGTCCTTCTCACAGTGCAGTGTATTTTTTATGAGTCTGAGTCACTGGTGGAAAGCGTGTCCGGGAGTGGTCCGACTGGATTCGAACTCAGGAACCTTCGCTCCGGAGTCCAGCGTTGACATCACTGCGCCACCAGCTGGTCTACACAGAAATACAATATTTAATTGGCTCTAATTCGGTAACGTGTGGTGCTAACACTCAATGGAGGCGGCATCCAGGAAAAGTCACAGCATTGTCGACATTGTCTTCTCATTAGGGTGGACTTTACTCCGACTGTGCCATTGAAGTGCCAAGTGCAGTGTCAATTTACCAAAATGTCTAGAAGTTTCCAAGTAGTTGATGAATGTATTGAAGGAAAACAAGCAACTTCATTCCTCCCTTGTTCAGAGTGATGAAAGTCAGTTGGGGTAAATTACATAAAGTCTAAAGTGTTTGTCAACTGACCAGTAACTCTAGTGTTTTTTTCTTCTGCAGAAGCATTGAGAAGTACTTGGCATAAAAGTTTCTACAGATGTTGGAAATCCAGAGGAACTCACACGGAGTGAGTCCTAATGAAGGGGTATTTATCTAACCTTGCTTTTAATGAATATTATGTTGTTGCTTATTTTCATGTTTGCACTTTATCCATTGTAAAGAACTTTGAACTACATCATCTAAATGAAAAATACGCTATAAATAAATTATTATTATTGAACTCCCACTGATTTAGAGCATTATAACTCTCTTGTGCATGTTTTCCATTCAATTGCTGTGCAGCTCATAGAACGCTGCTTGTTTGCTGAATTCACAAATATATCCAACTTCTTCCTGTCCTTGGTATTGCTCAAAACCAACTTTTTGGTATGTTTCTCACCAGGATTGCATCATTTTATGGAACAGTACTGCAAGCCTTTGGAATTTCCTGGAAACCCAGAACTGCTTTTGTAAATGGAATAAAAAATCCTTCTCAAAGTCACGTTAAAGGCAAAATTCTACAGCCTCCAAAATAACAGCAGGGACTATGATTCATGTCTACTGCAGCTGGCAAGCCAGTGACCCTTTGTCATCTGGACATATTGATTTCAGCAGCCAAACAATTCAAAGTTCAAATTTAGGTACATACAGAACCATGAGATTCATTTTCTTAAAGGGTATTCACAGAAATACAAGAGAATCTATAAAGACAAAACAAAGACAAACTGTGCAAATACAAAAGAACACGTAACGACTATAAAATAAATAAATAACAATTAAGTTTAGAACACGAAAGTGCAGAGCTCGTGACAGTGAGTCCACAGGTCGTGGAATCAGTTCAGTGTGGAAGTGAGTGAAGTTATCCATAGTGGTTCAGAAACTTGATGGTTAAGGGGTAGTAATTGCTGACATCATTCGACAGTGCATTGAGGCAACAGTTTTGTGAATGGTTGGCAACAGTTAGTTCTCCACTGTGGCTGAAGAGATGTTGACTAATTGCTCTTGATGGAGACACACAGACTGCAGTTGTCAGAATCTGGAGCACCTGAAATACTGGAGGTATTGAGTTGCTCGAACATCATCTGTTGGAGGAAAAGATGTGATAAGACCATAAGATACAGGAGCAGAATTAGGCCATTCAGTCCATCGAGTCTGCTCTGCTTTACATCATGGCTGATCCTAGATTCTACTCAACCTCACACACCTGCCTTCTCGCCATATTCACTATTCCCTGGTGGAAAAAAATGCCTCCTTACTCGTTCTAAAGGGTCGCCCCTCAATTTTGAGGCTGTGCCCTCTAGTTCCGGATACCTCTACAATAGGAGACATCCTCTCCACATGCACGCTATCTAGTCCTTTCAACATTCGGTAGGTTTCAATGAGGTCCCCATGCATTCTTCTAAATTCCAGTGAGTACAGGCCCAAAGCTGCCAAACGCTCCTTGTGTGTTAACCCCTTCATTCCCGGAATCACCCCTGGACTCTCTCCAATGACAACGTATTCTTTCTGAGATATAGGACCCAAAACTGTTGACAATATTCTAAATGTGGCCTGACTAGTGTCTTATAAAGGCTCAGCATGATCTCCTTGCTTTTATATTCTATTCCCTTTGAAATAAATGCCAACATTGCATTTGCCTTCTTTACCACAGACGCAACCTGTAAATTAGCCTTCTAGGAGTCTTACACAAGGACTCTTGCAATTTCATAACTCTGCCCACAAAGATGCAACATTCTCTGCCCCTGTGTCACCTCTTTCTAAACATGTAATTCCATCTCTTTCCAACAGAGCCACTACACCACCTATGCCTTCCTGTCTGTCCTTTCGATGCAAAGTATATCCTTTGATGTTAAGCTCCCAACTATGGCCCTCTTTCAGCCACGACTCAGTGATGTCCACAACGTCATACCGGCCAATCTCTAGTCGCACCACAATTTTGTTCACGTTATTGTAAATGCTACGCACATTTAAATACAGCACCTTCAGTCCTGCTTTCTTCTCCTTTTTGAATTTTGCCTCTGTGGTACAATTTAATTCTGCTCTGTCTGCATTTGTACCCGGTCATTGGCTTGTCCTTCCTTACACTCATGTTACACCCACCATCTACTTGTGAACCTGTTGGCTCATCCTCGGCTCCATCATACTGGTTCCCATCCCACACCATATTAGTTTAAACCACTCCCAACAGCTCCAGTAATCCTCCCTGCAAGAATATTGGTCCCCTTCAGATTCAAGTGCAACCCTTTCCTTTTATACACGTCCCACCTGTCAGAGAAGAGGTCCCAATGATCCAGAAATCTGAATCCCTGCCCCCTTCTCCAATTCTTCAGCCACGCATTTATCTGCCACTTCATTCTATTCCTATCCTCACTGTCGCATAGCACAAGCAGTAATCCCGAGATCACTACCCTTGAGGTCCTGCTTCTCAGTTTCCTCCCTAACTCCCTCGAATCTTCTTTCAGGACCTCCTCCCATTTTCTTCCTACGTCACTGGTACCAGTATGTACCACGACTTCTGGCTGCAGACCCTCCATTTTTAGGATATTGTGGACATGTCCAGAAGCATCTTGGACCCTGACAAAAGGGAGGCAAACTACCATCCATGTTTACTTTTTACGTCCACAGGGAGCTTATCTGTCCCCCTAATTATCGAGTCCCCTATTTACTGCAGCCATCCTCTTCAGTCCCCTACCCTTCAGTGCCAGAGGCATGGCTGCTGCAGCCTCCCCCAGGTAGGTGATGTAGGACATTTACCCAAAAATTCAACAGTATCTTCATTTCAGCAGATGTTGCTCAAACCATTGTGTTCTTCCAGCAGATTGCTTGTTACAATTGTTCTGGATGTCAGTCTGACCTGTGAAATGCTGAAGTTAGCACAATATAGGAGGAAATTGGTTCCCAGAAGATATACACAGCAGCCAAAAGAACCTAAAGATGTTGGCTCGGAATGCAGCAAGAGCGGATAGCCAGGGTGTCCTGGTTCAACAGTTTGGATTCAGCATTGTCATTGCTTCAGCAATATCACTTTGTTGGTCAAGGATAATAAATTTCAAGTCAAGTCACTTTTTATTGTCATTTCGACCATAACTACTGGTACAGTACATAGCAAAAATAAGACAAAGTTTTTCAGGACCGTGGTGTTCCATGAAACAATATAAAAATAACTACACTGAACCACGTAAAACAACACAAAAAAAAACACACTAGACTACAGACCTTCCGAGGACTGCATAAAGTGCATAAAAACAGGCATTACAATAAATAATAAACAAGACAATAGGCACAATAGAGGGCAGTAAGTTGGTATCAGTCCAGGCTCTGGGTTTTGAGGAGTCTGATGGCTTGGGGGAAGAAACTGTTACATAGTCTGGTCGTGAGAGCCCAAATGCTTCAGTGCCTTTTCTCGGAAGGCAGGAGGGTGAAGAGTTTGTATGAGGGGTGCATGGGGTCCTTCATAATGCTGTTTCCTCTGCGCATGCAGCGTGTAGTGTAAATGTCCGTAATGGCAGAAGGAGAGACCCCAATGATCTTCTCAGCTGATCTCACTATCTGCTGCAGGGTCTTGCGATCCAAGATAGTGTAAATTCTGAACCAGGCAGTGATGCAGCTGCTCAGGATACTCTCAATACAACCCCTGTAGAATGTGATGAGGATGGGGGATGGGAGATGGACTTTCTCAGCCTTCGCAGAAAGTAGAGATGTTGCTGGGCTTTCTTTGCTATGGAGCTGGTGTTGAGGGTCCAGGTGAGATTCTCCACCAGGTGAACACCAAGAAATTTGGTGCTCTTAACGATTTCCACTGAGAAGCTGTCTATTTTCAGCAGGGAGTTGTTGTTCCATGCCCTCCTGAAGTCAACAACCATCTGTTACATACCCCGTAGGTATCTTGTGGCTGTCTTATAAGCATGATGTAATGGTCCTGTGGTGGTGAGGTGATGTAATTTCCCACCAGTGTGAGGTCACATGATGTAACTTTCCTGCCAGTGAGAGGTCATGTGATGGCCTCTTTCAACAGGTATAAAAGGGGAAAGACTTGCTGTGACGCAGGTCAGTTTGTAGTATAATTTGCCGTTTTGCTGTGTATTCGTCTCATGATGCAGTTTTGTTTTAAAGTGGAGTCTTACTTTCTGCCTTAAGTTTCAAAGGTTATTGACGGCAGTCTTGCCAAACGCTGCAGGTTTAGTCCAGTCGGAGAGTGAAGATTTATGGAAGTATGGAGACCCAAAGGATCAAGTAAAGTTGGTGTCGTCATCGGTAATACAGGATCGACCTTATTGAATCCTCATTCAGAGGGTAATAACCTGCATCCGAGATAGCCCCTGCATTGTGAAAGCAGAAACAGCTGGACGCAGCGGTATTCACCAAGGAAGGGTCAGTGTCTTTAAGCTGTTCTATTTCTTTTGTCGTAAATCCTTCAGGCAAGGCATATTTCGGCGGGGATCAGCAGTAATGTCACGTCGTCGAGGAATTTGTTACTTCAGGAAAGTCTCTCCTTAATGACTGTGTAAATCACTTGGACTTTTGCATTTACTACTTCTTAACTGTGTTCGCATTTATCGCTTTAAGAACTGTGTTCACATTTATCGCTTTAAGATCTGTTTGAGTTGCCGTACAGCAGTTAACTTCCAGTTAAGTTAGTTGTTTGTTTATTTTTCATTTTATTGAGCAGTGTTTAATAAATGTTTTATCTGTTTATAAAAAACAGGTGAAGTTGATGATGTGGTTCGAGCAATGTGTTGCAGCACAGTCGTTTGACTTGTCGGGATTATTGAGGAATTACGGAGTTATGTGAATATGACAGATATTCATTCAAATGACAACCAGTCTTAATTTAAACAGCAAGCAAACAGCAAACAGCAAGAAGTTAAAGTGACACCTTTGCAAATAAGCAGTAGTCTGTGGGGCATAGGCTGGCCCAAAGCATGGGGCTAGCTGGTAGGAGATATAGTTCACAAAGTGAATGACCACGAGATGTACTTATGCTTTAGCCAAACATTATATGTTAGTTGGTCTGTGTCAAACCAGGTAATGAGAGCCAAGTTCAAGGAAGCTTGCAGACCAGGCTGAATTCATGTAGCATGTCAAATAGCAGATCTATCTGTAGTTCCGTTCTTCTTTCAGTCAGTCCTGACGAAGGGTCTCGGCCTGAAACGTCGGCAATGCTTCTTCCTATAGATGCTGCCTGGCCTGCTGCATTCCACCAGCATTTTGTGTGTGTTGCTTGAATTTCCAGCATCTGCAGATTTCCTTGAGTTTGCGGTTTGAAATTGTACCTGTAGTTGGGAGGTTAGTGTACTCAGGGAGTCAGCTCTCACAGTACTAATCTTGGGCATCTGGTTCTCTGTTTTAGACCATCCGCGTGAATTTGTTTGTCCCAGCAAAGAGCTTGAAGCTTCAGAGGTAGCTTTGCAATTACAATCTGCTTCCACTGTAAATATGTACCTCAAAGGAACTATTTAGCAGACCCAAAATATGGAAGTAGATGATGTAATTGTAACTGTGGAAATTATTTTGAATCATTTACTGTACCTTTGACCTTAAGGGTGTAAGAATGTGATTTATTTTGAATTTCGGAGACTCTACTGAGTGAGTCTCCAAGAGAATGACTGTTAGTGGTGATGAGTAATGACTTTCATATTCACAATTTCTCCAGTTTCTCGACTGTCTTAAATAGAGTCACAACTGCACATCCCACCAGCTGCACCATTAACCTCAACTATTGCTCAATGCATTGGACCTCCAATGATTCCAGTGAATCAGAGCTTACGGTTGATGTGTTGTAATCATTAATCACAGACTACAGAAGCTGATAGTAGCCACATCATCCAAATGCATGTGCTCCCCAACATTGTACACATTTACAAAGAGCGCTGCCAGCATCCATCATCAAGGACCTCCAACATCCAGAATATGCTTTCTTCTCACTGCTGCCGTTGGCAATGAGTTACAGGAACAGTAGGTGCCTCAGCACCAGGTTCAGGAACAGTTAACCATCAAAATCCTGACTCACCACAACTCTGAACTGATTCCACAACCTACAGAATCATTTTCAAGGACTCAACAAATTCATGTTCTCAAATGCATTAAGAAATTGATATATTTATTTATTTGTTTCCTTCCTTACTTATCTAAGTATCTATCCATCCATCTATCTACCTATTTAACTTGTGAAATTTAAGATTATAAGATATAGGAGCAGAAGTAGACCATTTGGCCCATCAAGTCTGTCTGCCATTTCATCATGGCTGATCCAATTTTCCTCTCAACCCCAATCTCCTGCCTCTTCCCAGATCCCTTTATGCCCTGACCAGTCAAGAATCTATCAACCTCTGCCTTAAATATACTTAAAGTCTTGGCCTCCACAGCTGCTTGTGGCAAAGAATTTCACAGATTCACCACTCGCTGATGAAAGAAGTACCTCCATTCTAAAAGGATGCCCTTTTTTTTGAGGCTGTGTCCTCCGTCTTAAACTTTCTCACTATGGAAAACATCCAATCCACATTCACTCTTCCTAGGCTTTTCACCATTCAATATGTTTCAATGGGGTCACCCCTCATTCTTCTGAATTCCAGTGAGTACAGGCCCAGGCACTCTTCACATAACAAGCCATTCAATCCTGGAATTATTTTCGTGAGCCTCATTTGAACCTTCTCCAGTTTCAGCACATACTTTCTAAGATAAGGGGCCCAAAACTGCTCACAGTACTCCAAGAGAGACCTCATTAGTGCTTTATAATGTCTCAACAGTACATTCTTGCTTTATATTCTCGTCCATTTCAAATGAATGCTAACATGGCATTTGCCTTCCTCACCAAAGACTTAACCTGCAAATTAACCTGTAGGGAATCCCATACAAGGACTCCCAAGACCCTTTGCACCTCAGGTTTTGTAGCTTCTCTGCATTTAGCAAATAGTCAATCCTTTCATTTCTTCTGCCCGAGTGCATGACCGTACACTTTCCAACATTGTATCCCACCTGCCATTTCTTTACCCATTCTTCGAATCTGCCTAAGTCCTTCTGTAGTCTCTCTTCTTCCTCAAAACTACCTTTCCCTTCACTTATTTTCATATTGTCTACAAAGTTATCAATTCCATCACCCAAATCCTTGCCATATAATGTAAAAAAGATCAGTCCCAACACAGACCATTGTGAAACATGACAGGTCACCGGCAGCCAACCAGAAAAGGTTCCCTTTACTCCCACTCTTTACCTCCTGCCAATCAGTCACCGCTTTATCCATGCTAAAATCTTTCCTGCAGTATCATGGGCTTACAGCTTGTTAAACAGCCTCATGTGTAGCACCTTGTCAAAGACCTTTTGAAAATCCAAGTACACAACCTTAACTGACTCTCCTTTGTCTATCCTGACTGATATTTCCTCAAGGTATTCCAATAGATATGTCAGGCAAGGTTTTCTCTTGAAGAAACCATGCTGACCATGGCTTATTTTATCATGTGCCTTCATCCTTAATAATCAACTTCAACATCTTCCAAAACAATGAGATCAGACTAATTGGTCTATAGTTCCTTTTCTTCCACCTCTCTCCCATCTTAAACAGTGGATTGACATTTGCAATTTTCCATTCTTCTGGAACCATTCCAGAATCTAGTGACTCTTGGAAAAACATTACTAATCCTCTACAAACTCTTCAGCTACCTCTTTCAGAACCCTGGGATGTCCACTATCTGGTCCAGATTCAGAAATAATTGAAGAGATTCTGAAAGATGCTGTAAATGTTGAGCAACATAATGAAGTTGCAGGAGGAACACAGCAAGTCAGGGTACATCTGTGGAAGGGAATTAACAGTACCAGTGCTGATAGAGTTTGATTGTGGATGGGTCAGATGAGGGACTTTAGTGTGAAGTTGTATAGGTTGTATCATTTAAGTTGTATATTACTTAAATGAAGGTATATTGAAAAATACTGATCTAAAAAGGGGACCTAGGTACCCTGCTAACATCTGGTAATTTCTCCCTCCTCCCCTTCTCTCTTTTCCATTCTTGACCCATTCTGATTCCTCTCTTACCCCTTGCCTTCTCCTCACCTGCCATCAAGTCCCTCTGGTGCCCTTCCACCTTCTATTTTCCCCATAGTCCACTCTCCTCTCCTATCGGATTCCTTCTTCTTCAGCTTTTTATGTTTTCCACCTATTGTGTGTAGTGTAAGCCTCCAAGTTTCCATCTCCCCTCTCCACGCCACCAATGTTGTCCAAGGGAAGGGCATTAGGACCCACCGGTGTCGTCGCAGAGCAATGTGTGGTTTAGTGCCTTGCTCAAGGACACACACACAAGCCTCAGCCAAGGCTCGAACTAGCGACCTTCAGATAACTAGACAAACACCTTAATCACTTGGCCAAGCGCCAACACGCACCACCTATTACCTCCCAGCTTCTCACTTCTTTCTCCTCCTCCACCCACCTTCCCCCTCACCTGATCTCACCTATCACTTTCCACTCCTTCACCTCCTCCCCACCTTTTTACTCTGACTTCTTCCCCCTCTCCAGTCCTGAGAAGGGACTTGGCTCGAAATACCTGTTTATTCCGCTCCAGTATTTTGTGAGTTAATCTAGATAGCCTTGCATTTCAGAGGGAGAAAGGAAACGTGCAGGTACAGCAAGCTATCAATAAGGGAATGACAGTCATTGTGACTGAATTTGACAACAAGAGGAGTGATGCAGATTGTGAGTGAGACCCTGGCTGCGCATTTTAAGAATACAGAACAATAGACAATAGGAATAGGCTCTTCTGTCCACAACGTCGTGCTAAACAAATCACGTCAGCAACATGTAGCCCCTTCGGCTTGCTCATAGTCCATGTCCATCTACTCTCTGCAAGTTCTCCTGTCTAGCTAAGAGCTCATAACGCCTCTAATGTACACACCTTCATCACCACTCCCAATAGTACATTGCAGGCACCCACCAATCTCAATGTAAAACAAAACTTGCTGTACATATCTCCGTTTAACTCTCCTCCCCTCACCTTAAATGCACGCCCTTTAGTATTAGACATTTTGTCCCTGGGAAAGATATCGGCTGCCAGACAGCCAGAGAGCTTTTCCCAGGACAGAAATGGCTCGTGCGAGGGGGGTTAAGTTTCAGGTGCTTGGAGGATAGGGTGTGGTGGGTGTGTGTAACACGCTGCCTGGAGTGCGGGTAGAGTCAGATACGTTAGAGTCATTTAAGAGACTCCAAGATGGACGAAAGAATTTTGAAGTAGGTTGAAATATTGTGGGTTGTATTGTTCAATACCTCTCAATTCTTATAAACCATTATGATCTCTCTCCTCACTCCTTACCAACAACAGGATACACTTCCCAGAAAGAGTGGAACACAATTTCACTGGCATTTTAATGAGATGGGGTTCTCACTAAGACAAACAGACAAAAACCTGGTAGGGCTCGACCAACTAGATGTGGGAAGATGTTGTTTTTCCTGACAAGAGTAGGCTGAACCAATAGGCAGTGTCAGCCTGCAGGCAAGGGTTTTAGGACTGACAAGAGGAGAAATATCCTTATTGTGAAACCTGTCGGATTCTGTTTCACAGAATTTAGGTGGAATCCAAGTTGCTGAATATATCTAAGCAGGCAAGTGGATTTCCAAATACCAAGTAATTTGAGGAGGGAGTGAGACTATGGTATTGAGATTGATGATCTGTCATGATTCCACTCAATTGTAAAGCAGTGGCTTATACCCACTCCTATTTTTCTGTTTTTATTTTGTGATGACAAGAGAACGAAATTCAGCTCAACTGCTGATCAATATGTTGAAAAGTGGGACTCAGTGTCTCTCAGTTTAATTCTTTTGTTTTTTCCCCAGTGTCCTTGGCATCACATCATAGAAAAAGAAATTCTTGGGTCCTATTCTCATTCCAATATTTCAGTGCTACACCTGTCACAAAAGGTGTGTTTTCCCAGTGGCCACCCATTTTAACTCTACTTTGTATTCTCATTCTGGTATGCACGTCCATGACCTCCCCTACTGCCAGAATGAGGTTGGAGGGGCAACAACTCATTCCTTCTGGGTAGACTCCAACCTGATGACATGAACAGTGATTTCTCTAACCTCTGGTAATTTCTCCCTTTCTCTCCTTTACCATTTCCCATTCTGGCTCCCATCTCTTCTCTGCAACTGCCCATCGCCTCCCTCTGGTGCCCCTCCACCTTTTCTTTCTCCCATGCTTCTCCATCTTGTTCTACTAGGTTCCTTCTTCTTCAGACCTTTATCTTTCCCACCTCACAGCTTTTCACTTCATCTCACTGTCCCAGAACCAGCTGCACTCATTCTCACTTGGTCTCACCTGCCAGCGTGTTCTCCTTACTCTCCCCCCACCCTCTTCTTCTCCCATCCTCTTCTTCCCCATCCTCTTCTCCCCCCACCCTCTTCTTCCCCACCCTCTTCTTCCCCCATCCTCTTCTTCCCCATCCTCTTCTCCCCCCACCCTCTTCTTCCCCACCCTCTTCTCCCCCCACCCTCTTCTTCCCCACCCTCTTCTTCCCCCATCCTCTTCTTCCCCACCCTCTTCTCCCCCCACCCTCTTCTTCCCCCATCCTCTTCTTCCCCATCCTCTTCTCCCCCCACCTTCTTCTTCCCCATCCTCTTCTTCCCCCACCCTCTTCTTCCCCCATTCTCTCTGGTCTTGATGTGGGGCCTTGGTTCAAAAACCAACTCTTTATTCCTTTCCATAGATACTACCTGACCTGCTGAGTTCCACCAGCATTTTGTGTGTGTTGTTGTTTGAGTTTCCAGCATCTGCAGATCTCCTTGTGTTTGCTCTTTATTCCTTTCCATAGATACTACCTGACCTGCTGAGTTTCTCCAGCATTTTGTGTGTGTTGTTCCATGATTTCCGGTGTCTGTGGAATCTCTTTATGGGCTAATACCCAGTCTTGCCCAGATTCTCTGCTACGGAAAAGGGCGTCAGTTGTTGGAATAAGAGAGGCAAAGAAAATGCATTGTGATAAACTCCTTGAGGGGGTCAGATTGCAAAGAGATTAGTCAGGGTGCCAGTATATCTCCAGCACTGAGCAATGCTCCCAGACTATTTCACGGGTCAGTACGGTAGCATAGAGGTTAGAGTAACGCTACCACAGTGCCAGTGACCAGGGTTCAATTCCTGCTGCTTCTGGGAGAAGTTTGTATGTTCGCCCCGTGATCATGGGGGTTTCCTCCGGGAGTTCCGGCTTTCTACAAGCAAGTTGATTAATTACTTACATGGGTGTAATTGGCCAGTGGGCTGGAAAGGTCTGTTGCTGTGATGTAAAGCTAAAAAATGGGTTATGGTGTCATCTGTCTGAAATATCACACTGGGGATGAACAATACCTTAAAAGTTAGAAACATTTTGAGGATGCTACTGATCTTGAGAGTGTTCATAGATGTCAAATGAGTTCACTCTGCATTTCTTTATAGATATATTTAGTAGTAGTGCAAAAGTGTTGGAGTGGTTTGGCTGACTGCCCAGCTGAAGTCAGTGCCGGTCTGAAAATAGAATGCTGGGATTTCACACATTATTGTGTAGTAAAGGAGTCCTCCCTCCTGCCCTCAGCCAACTCTCCATCATTGTTTCTGGAATGTAGATATAATGAGCTGGCAACATTCTCTTCCTACACCTAGTTCCACTAGCAAACTGCCCTCAGCCCCTGGGAGTGGCAGTTCCCAGGAATGCATCTCACCTTCTGCACAAATTTAACCATGTCCTGACCACCATCCCCACCCCATGCCAAATATTCTTCCCCTTTCCTTTCCAGTCCTGATAAAGGCTCTCAGCACAAGATGTCAACTGTTTATTTCCCTCTCAGATGCAGCCCAATCTGTTGAGTTGTTCCAGCACTTTAACATAGTATTTTATGTTTTGGGAGTATGCTATGTGCAAATTGGCTGCTGTAGTATTGTACAGTAGTGAAATAAAAACATGAATGCTGGAAACATTCAGCAGGTCAGGCAGCATCTGTGGAAAGAGAAACAGGTCCAAGACTGTCAGAGGCACAGGATATTATATAGAATTATAGGTCATTGAGATCCTTCAGCATTTCATGAGTGTTGCTCTGGATTTCCAACATCTCCAGATTCCCATGTGTCTATTCCACAAAGATATCGAACTTCCACCTCATTCTGACAGAGCTTGTGGGACCTGAAACAATAACTCCATTTCTTTTTGCAAAGATGCATCAGAGGAATGGTCATATTGATGTGGGCTGATGGGCAGACAGGGTAAATGGTCACATTGATGTGGGCTGTTGAACTGTCAGGGCAAATGATCACATTGTTGTTGAATGTGGTTGAGGAAATATCAGGGTAAATGTTCATATTAACATGGGCTGATAGATCATTGGGTAAATGGTCACATTGACCTGGGCTGATGGACCAATAGGGTACATAGTCACATTGGTTGGGCTGCTGGACCATTGGTGCAAATGGTCACTTTTGTATGTGCTGGGGGCTGATGGTCTGTTGGGGTAAATAGTCACATGTACATGGAGGGTGTTGATTGACCGTCAGGGTCTGTATTGAACTGTGTACTATTTATTTGTTTGTTTGTTTCTAGTTAGAGATAGAGTACAGTAGCAGGCTCCTCCACTCCTAAAATCCTGTGCAGCCTAATTACACACGTCACCAATTAACCTACTAACCCATATGTCTTTGGAATGTGGGAGGAAACCAGAGCACCAGAGGAACTTCCTGCAGACACAGGGAGAACGTACAGACAGTGGCGGGAATTGAATCTGGGTCGCTATCGCTGTAATAGCACTTTGTAACTTGCTGACCCAAATCCCTAAATTGGAAAAAAATTACAAAATTGAAATTCATGAGCCATATTGAAAGTACAGTAAGTTCCCAACCTCAGCTGGAAGGAGCTTTTGAAGTGACAAGTGGAAACTCATCCTTTTTCTGAATAAATGAAAAATACAGGCGGCTAAATGAACGTAGTTTGTCCTTAACAACTGGTGCCCCCCACCCCCCCACGCAAATGGTGATAGTGACCAGGGAGCTTGCTGATTGCTAGACTTAGCTGATGTGGAGGAAGTGGGGAGTATGAGAAGGGCAGGTGAGGGCATTGCCTGAAGAAAGTATGCCAAAGAATGCAAAATAAAGAGAGGATTCTTCACAAACGCAACATTAACCTAATCAATCTGACTTTGTTCTCAGAATAGTTTTCAGATGGTTGCTTCACATCTCTGCCTGATTGAATGGAGCAACTGTTTCTCATTAACTCATCACAGTGCATGGCCCTTCGCTTCTCTCTGGACCTGTGGCTAGTAACTCCAGTGGACTGACATGTCTTCTCTTTTACCTAACTTGCTGGGGTAGAAGCTTCTGCAAATGAAACCATTATACAAACCAAGGCTGTGGAAAGGAAAAATTCAAATACACTAAAGGAAAAGGTTCTCCCATTTGGAATTTATTTGAAAAAGAATACTCTAGTTACTCCCCCCCCCCCCCCAACTTTCCCGTTCCATTGAAATTTACTATTTATACGTGGATCACTAAACATCACCAACCCTGGGGCACTTGAGCTGGGGAAGATTACAGAGGCTGCCCTCCAACCTCGATCAGGGGAAGAGTTACAGAATGAGTAGAGGCCAAGAATGGTGGAACCTCCAGAGGGAAGGAAATAAGTTGAGAAAATTGAAGATAACCCTTTCAGGTAGGAGAGCCTTTTTATCCAAGTAATAGCTGGGGGGTGGGGGGGGTTGTCATTTGTACTGAAATTACCACCTCAGTCTTTTTGCTTTTTGTCCAATGCCCATGGAAGCCAAATAACAAAGTTACTACTGTGAATGGCAACTTCACTGTAATTCCTTTCCAGTCAAGTCAAGTCACTTTTATTGTCATTTTGACCATAACTGCTGGTACAGTGCATAGTAAAAATGAGATGACGTTTTTCAGGACCATGGTGTTACATGACACAGTACAAAAACTAGACTAAGCTATGTAAAAAAACAACACAGAGAAACCTACACTAACTACAGACCTACACAGGACTGCATAAAGTGCACAAAAACAGTGCTGGCATTACAACAGAGTCTAAAATTAACTGCTTCAAGAATTGGTCCACCATATGGACTTTATCACCATTTTACTTTCTGAGGACATATTTACTATCTGGCTTAAATATCAGTTCAATTAGCTAACTCAATTAAACCCTAAGAATTATATAAGAACAATACAAGGGCCATATTAGCAAGCTGAACTGGGGTCTTAGGGTAGGATACTCAACTAAAGGTGCAGGCACCAAAATTATACAACAGTCCTGTCAACATCTTTGTGATGGGAAGAGCAAATCTGGAACCTCTTCTTGCTTTAAAAACCATATCAGCACAAGACTAATGAGCAGAATTAGAATATTAAGCCTATCAAATATGCTCCACATTTTACATCATGGCTGATTTTTTTCCCCCTTCTCAACTCCCTTCTCCCTACTACTTTTGATGTCCTTTCTGACAAAGAATCTATCAATCTATCAACCTATCAATCAGGTTTATTCAGAAAGTCAGAAGGCATGGGATCCAGGGAGGTTTGGCCAGGTGGATTCAGAATTGGCTTGCCTGCAGGAGGCAGAGGGTCGTGGTGGAGGGAGTCCATTCGGATTGGAGAGTTGTGACTAGTGGTGTCTCACAAGAATCAGTACTGGGACCTCTACTTTTCATGATTTTTATTAACGACCTGGATGTGGGGGTAGTAGGGTGGGTTGGCAAGTTTGCAGATGACACAAAGATTGGTGGTGTTGTGGATAGTGTTGAGGATTGTCAAAGATTGCAGAGAGACATTGATAGGATGCAGAAGTGGGCTGAGAAGTGGCAGATAGAGTTCAACCTGGAGAAGTGTGAGGTGGTACAGTTTGGAAGGACAAACTCCAAGGCAGAGTACAAAGTAAATGGCAGGATACTTGGGAGTGCGGAGGAGCAGAGGGATCCGGGGGTACATGGCCATAGATCCCTGAAAGTTGCCTCACAGGTAGATAGGGTAGTTAAGAAAGCTTATGGAGTGTTAGCTTTCATAAGTCGAGGGATAGAGTTTAAGAGTCACAAGGTAATGATGCAGCTCTATAAAACACTGGTTAGGCCACACTTGGAGTATTGTGTCCAGTTCTGGTCGCCTCACTATAGGAAGGATGTGGAAGCACTGGAAAGGGTACAGAGGAGATTTACTAGGATGCTGCCTGGTTTAGAGAGTATGCATTATGATCAGAGATTAAGGGAGCTAGGGCTTTACTCTTTGGAGAGAAGGAGGATGAGAGGTGATATGATGACAGTATACAAGATAATACGAGGAATAGATAGAATGGACAGCCAACGCCTCTTCCCCAGGGCACCACTGCTCAATACAAGAGGACATGGCTTTAAGGGAAGGGAAGGGAAGTTCAAGGGGGATATTAGAGGAAGGTTTTTTACTCAGAGAGTGGTTGGTGCGTGGAATGCACTGCCTGAGTCAGTGGCGGAGGCAGATATACTACAGAAATTTAAGAGACTACTAGACAGGTATATGGAGGAATTTAAGGTGGAATTATATGGGAGGCAGCGTTTGAGGGTCGGCACGACATTGAGGGCCAAAGAGCCTGTATGTACTGTGCTATACTATTCTATGTTCTATGTTCTAATCTCCATCTTAAGTATACCCAATGACTTGGCCTCCACATCCTCCTGTGACAATGAATTCCACGAGTTCACCACTCTCTGGCTAGATCTTTCCTCATCTCTGTTCTAACTAGATATCCCTCTATTCTGAGGCTGTGCCCCCTGATCTTAGACTCTTCAACTATAGGAAACATCCTCTCCACATCCACTCTGTTTAGGTCTTTCAGTATTTGAGAAAACCCCCTTCATACCTCTAAACTCTAGGTAGTACAGGCCCAAATCTATCAAACACTCATCATTTGTTAACTTTTCCATTCCTGTGATCTTTCTCGTGAACCTCCTCCAGAACGCCTCCAATGCCAGTAAAACTTTTCTCAGATAAGGAGCCCAAAACTGTTCACAGTACTCTAAGTGTGGTCTGACCATTGCCTTATAAAACCTTAGCATTACATCCCTGCTTTTGTATTCTAGTCCTCTTGAAATGAATGCTAACCTTGCATTTAACACATACTCAACCTGCAAGTTAACCTTTAGGGAGTCCTGCATGAGGGTTCCCAGGTCCCTTTGTAACTGATTTTTGAATTCTCTTGTCATTTAGAAAATAATCATTCTACCAAAATGCGTAAACATACACTTCACTACACTATATTATATCTGCCACTTCTTTGCCCATTGCTCAATCAGGCAATCATTGCCCTGCTTCCTCAACACTACCTGCTCCTCCACCTCTCTTTGTATCATCTGCGAGCAAGGCCACAAACCCTTCAGTTCTTTCATTGACATATAACATCAAAAGAAGCTGTCCCAGCATGAACCCCTAAGGAATACCACTCATCGCCAATGGTCAATCAGAAAAGGCCCCCTTTATTCCCACTCTTTGACTCCTGCTAGTCAGCCAAGCTTTTCTAGAACAGGGGTTCCAAACCTTTTATATGCTTTGGACTCCAACCACTATCCAAGGTGTCCATGGACCCCAAGTTAGGAACCCCACTGTAAATGAAAATGAATCACTGCGTAGTATATGGTGACATGTATTTAGCTTGATAATAAATCTGTTTTGAACTTTGCTTTCATACCTTTAATAGTGTAAAATTTATCCAATTAAGAAGTGTATGAAATAGTTCTCATGACATTGTTAGCACATTCTGTGTCTGATTAGTAGAAACAAATAAGTAGAGACTCTGGAAACTGCAGGTGCTGGAATCTGCATCAACAAACAAAATGCTTATAGAACCCAACAGGTCAGGCAGCATCTGTGAAGGGAAAGGGACAGTCAGCGGTCAGTTCAAGACCCTTCCTCTGTAGCCCTCATGTACTAAACCATCCCAAGAGGCTGAACTTTTGATGCAGTAATAATCAGTGACCTTAATTCAAGATTGTTTATTATCATTCTTCAGTATGAGTGTAATGGAGAAAGAAATGATTGTTACTCCAGATCTGATCCTATATAAAACACAATAAGCATAAAAAATGCAATAATATAAAAATAAAAGCAATTCTAAATGACAAAATGTACAAGTGTGCCTGTATATACACAAGATTAGCTTATATACATAGCCTGATTGTTTGTATCTAAAATAGCATGATTACTTATTATGTGGGAAATACCTTTGACTTGATGCATATTATGTCTAATACAGTGTTTGGAATGAATTTTATAACAATCTGAAATTTTGAGGTGTTTTTTAAAATGAAATAAAACATAGACATTAATTATAAGAATGTGGGTATATCTCTACTACTATACTACTTTACTAGGATGTTACCTGGGTTTCAGCACTTAAGTTACAGAGAAAGGTTGAACAAGTTAGGTCTCTATTCATTGGAGCGTAGAAGGTTGAGGGGGGATTTGATCGAGGTATTTAAAATTTTGAGAGGGATAGATAGAGTTGACGTGAATAGGCTGTTTCCATTGAGAGTAGGGGAGATTCAAACGAGAGGACATGATTTGAGAGTTAGGGGGCAGAAGTTTAAGGGAAACACGAGGGGGTATTTCTTTACTCAGAGAGTGATAGCTGTGCGGAATGCGCTTCCTGTAGAAGTAGTAGAGGCCAGTTCAGTTGTGTCATTTAAGGTAAAATTGGATAGGTATATGGACAGGAAAGGAGTGGAGGGTTATGGGCTGAGTGCGGGTAGGTGGGATTAGGTGAGATTAAGAGTTCGGCACGGACTAGGAGAGCCGAGATGGCCTGTTTCCGTGTTGTGATTGTTATATGGTTATATCTCACCGAAACCTATCGAATAGAGTACACATGGAGAGGATATTTCCTACAGTGGGTAGTCTAGGACCAATCACAACCGCTTTAAAAAGGAAGGACATCACATTAGAACACAGAGGAGGAGGAATTTCTTTAGCCAGGATCTGAGGAATTCATTGTCACAAACAGCTGTGGAGGCCAAGTCATTGGGTATACGTTACCATCAGAGAGGAGGTGTAGGACACTGAAAACACATACTCAATATTTAGCAATGGTTCATTCCCCTCCACCATCAGATTTCTGATTGGTCCATGAGCCTATGAACTCTTCCTCATTATTTTGCTCTATTATTGCACTATTTATTTATACTTAATATATTCTTATTGTAATTCATTACAATTTTAATATATTGCACTCTATTGCTACCACAAAACAACATATTTCATGAGATATGTCAGAGATATTAAACCCGATTGTAATTCTGATTTTGATTTCTATAATTATGTCAGCTCCAAGAGCAGAATCTAAATCAATAAATGCAATTTTGTTTTTTTGAGAAAGAAGCCTTCGTTGTGTTCAGCACAGTGTCAGCTTTCATGCCATGGGGATTTCTGGATTATTGTATCAATGAATTAGGCACTCAAAAATCCCCAACATTATATATCCTTTCCTCTGCTCACAGAAGTAATCTTCCACCTCCAAACTTTGTTTCACCTCCACAGTCTTCAAATGCTTCGAAGCCTCTGGGTCTTCTAAATCTAGGCTTATGCCCATTCAGATTTCAACCCCTACCACAGTATTTATTCAAGGCACCAGTGACATCCAGCATCACTGTCTTTGTAGTTGGTTATCTTTCTTGGTCACTTGGAGTTACAGGGTTATTGAGGGGTTCAGAATCAGAGTCAGGTTTAATATTGCCGGCAAATGTCGTGACATTTATTAACTTTGCAACAGCAGTACAATGCAATGCATGATAACAGATAACCTGTGAGTTCCAATAAGTGTATATATGAGGGGTGATTGATAAGTTTGTGGCCGAAGGTAGAAGGAGTCAATTTTAGAAAACCTAGCACATTTATTTTTCAACATAGTCCCCTCCTACATTTACACACTTAGTCCAGCGGTCGTGGAGCGTACGGATCTTGGACCTCCAGAAAGTGTCCACAGATGGGTGATTGATCAGTTCGTGGCCTAAGGTAGAAGGCGATGAGTTATACAGCTCTCGTTACATGCACTTGCAGTTCAACGCTTTGAGTGATTATGCAGTAAGTTTGAAGTTAATAACGCAACAGGGTGATTGATAAGTTTGTGGCTTAAGGTAGCAGCAGATGAGTTATTAACTTCAAACTGCAATTCAGATCTGTATATCATTTCAACTAGAATATGGACTATAACCCAGGCAAACAGCTTTGATCCAACTGACCATTCTGTCAGAAAACATTCAGTAGTTGGGTCTTTCATATAATTGTGCACTTGAATCCTTCTTGTAGTTTCGGAAATAGTTGATCCTTTGCTGCTCTGCTATAGTTTAATTTCATTTCACTCTTTGCACCATTACAATTTGAGGAAAAATTTCTTACAAAATATGCATTGTAAAAGTCACTGTCAGTTTTAATTGAAAAGGAATAAAATTGGATTTAGTTGAATGTAAAACGTAGCCACGGGAGATTCTGCAGTTGCTAGAATTCCAGAGTAGGCCCACAAATACACAAACTACAACATGTCTGCATATAGAGAGGGGGTGCTGAACTGTCCGATCAGTGCAGGAATCATAGCCTATCAGTCAACACCACGAAGACAAAAGAAATGATAGTTGACTTTGGGAAGACAAGAGGTCCTGAACGAGCTCCACTATTGATAAATGGTGAGGTAGTGGAAAAGGTCACCAGTTTCAGGATTTTGGGGATGAATATTGTTGAGGAGATCTCTTGGTCAGTTAGCATAACTTGATAGTAGGGAAGGCACAACAGTGACTATGCTGCCTGAGATGCTCAAAGAGAGCTAATCTGCCCCCAAAATTGCTGGCCAACTTTTACTGATGTGTGATAGAGAGCATACTGACATAAGGAATGACAGTAAGACTGGAAAACAGCTTCTTCCCAGGAGTGTTGTGCAGGTGAATAATGCCACACCCCGACTTGGTGATGGTATTTGAGTGTTATGGACCATCAAAATCACTTTTTGTTAAAGTAAACAGTACTACATCCATTGTCTGATTTGCACAGACTGGAGAAGCACCATAACCTTATTGTCTTGAGCAAAGAAGTTCTATCTATTATAAAATGATGGAGAATTCAGCAGATCATGCAACATCTCAGGAATCAGAATCAGAATCAGAATCAGACTTTAATCGCTAAGTACCTGTGCACATACAAGGAATTTACTTCCGGCAGATATTGTCTCTCTGCTCATAACAATAATAATGATAAATATAAATGAAAATATAGATTATACATACAAGTAGTGCAATCCAAGTAATAGTTAGCCGACAGTTAACTGGCAGTTAACTGTTCAGCAAAGTGACCGCAGTAGGGAAAAAACTTCTCCAGTCTTAGTCTGGAGGGATCTGAAGCGCCGAGCAGACGGAAGCAGTTCAAACAGTCCGTGCGCAGGATGGGAGGAGTCCTTTATGATGTTCCCCGCCCTCTTCTTCAACCTGGGAGAGTACAGGTCCACAATAGAGGGCAGGGAGGCACCAATGATACGCTTGGCAGTCCTCATTGTGCACTGTAGTCTGGTTCTTTCCTGCTTGGTGGATAAGGAGGGGAATAAACGACTGATATTTCAGCCAAGACCTTTCTTAGACTGTTATAGCTAAATATTGTACTTTATCAATTGATCGGGAATACAAAGCTTCAACTACCTGAACTACATCTGAAGATACTGTATAAGTTAGCTCTTCGCAACACTGTTCTGAAGTGTAATGTGTGATAGCCACGAGGTAGAAGAGGACATTGGTGGTTACATTTCCCAAGGGAGTGTTAAGGGAAATAGAAGTCATCGAGGGGGCATTCAAGAATCTTGGGCAGGGGAGGACGGTTGATAAGCAGCACCCTAACTTGAGGCACAAGACCTGATTGACTGTGTCAACTCGCTGCTGTCATCAACATCGGACAGGCATTCTCAGTTTGTCTTAATTTTTTAATTTTATTCAGCCCTGTGACTGATGGATAAGTCATGATGGCAAGATCTCTGAGTCTGAAGGTTGTGAAGCCCTGAATTTTAATCCTGCTAAGAAACAGAACTACAGAAAGTGCATCAATACAATGTTACGTACCCGGGGTTCCTGTTGGACCAGCAACGCCCCATGTGTCTTATTTGTAATACTGTACTGTCTAATGAAGCCAGGAAACCATCGTTGCAGGAACACTTCTGTAAAAGATACCCTGAGAAGGCTATTTATGGTATTACTCAGTTCCAGAAAATGCAAAAAGCATTTGAAAAGTGTTGCACACTCAAGTCAATTGCCAAGAAAGCTAAAGATTACTTTGATAGTGGTTTCATTGCTTTTTATAACATTTCCAAAATGATAGAAAAGTGTGCAAAATCTCAACCAATTGGTGAAAGATTAATAACACCTGTTCTATCAGAAGGGCTCACCACTGTTCTCAAAATGGATAACAGAATTTTAAAATCAATTCCTCTGCGTTGTAACTCTGTAGCTCATCATATTGATGAAATGAGTGAAGACATTGAGTATCAACGATGCACAGAGCTACAAAAACAGAATTTGGGATACAACTGGTTGAGTCAACTGTGCGAGACAACAAGGTGTTGATAAATAGAAAAGTTCAGACAGAGATTCTCTTTTGTAAAGTGATAAAAACAAATATCAATAGAGAATCAATCTATGACAAGCTCAAAATGTATTTTGAGGATAGAAGTATTCTGATTAGGAACATGATTTCTTGTGCACCAGATGGTCAATTTATGAAAAAAGAAATCCCAAGTCTGTTTGCAATCCTTTGTGTAATTCGTTGTCAACATCTCGCAGCCAAGAATCTCAACCAGCAACTTTTTTCAAGCATGACATTTGTAATATTTGCTATCAACAAGATTAAAGCTCATCCATTAAATAGCAGAATATGTTGCCAGTTATGCCAGAATAACAATGAAGAGTTTGAACACTTGCTTCTTCACACTGAAGTGTGTTGGCTGTCAAAAGGCTGCTGCTTAAAACATTTCCTTGATATTTTTGACGCTGTGATTGGATTTTTGGTCTAAGTCGACAACAACTTGGGAAACAAGATTGAACTTCTACGTGGAGATGTGGTATACCTTGCTGATCTGTATGATAAAATTAACATCTTAAATCTGAAGCTGCAGGGTGAGAATTTCAATCTAATCCAGGCAAAAAGTGCAGAGTCCACTTTTATTGGAAAATAAATAGAAACATATGAGCAAAACATTGGGAGAAGAGTGTTCTCACAGTTTTCCTGCATGTAAATTATGGCACTCTCTTTCACAGACGGTGATTTGCAAGAGTACAGCTTACACCTGCAATCACTGAACAAGGTATTTTCAGACTCGATGTAAGGTTTTGGACAACCTGGAAATTCCAGACTGGGTAATTAACCCATTTCTTTGCAAGGTGGAAGAACAGGAAGAGAGCTTGCAAGAAAAAAATTATCAAAATTCAAAATGATGAAGAAGCAAAACTGCTTTTCAAAAATGTCGGCTTTTGAGTTACATGACTACACTGTCGTACAAAGTTTCCTGGTCTTTGGAGAAGTGCCAGACTTCATTGCATTTCCATCCTCCTACCTTGTTGAAAGAGGCTTCAGTGCAGTGAACCGTACACTCACAAAAAACGGAAACCGCCTAGACACTGTTTCACATGAGGCTTTTGTTGTGACAACTTGAACCAAATATTTCAAATTTTGCTTTAAAAACCATCAAGAACAAGGATCACATTGATATTAAAGCTACTGTACAGTGCACAGGTAATGTGTAAACTAAGTTTAAAAACAAATAAAAGTTTAAATCTGAATCATTTTTCTCATGTTAGATATGGTAGATATGCTGTTACACTATTGGGTGCCAGAAACTATATTGTGCCTAAGAGGGGCATCGACAAGTATGAAGGTGTTTTTGGAAGGGTGTTGGGATAAAAAAGGTTAGGAAACACTGGCCTAGATAGAGTCGAAGTAGAGAAGGTATTTTCTATAAGGGGGGATCCAGATCCAGAGGGCACAGCTTCAGAATACAAGGACAGAGATAGGGAGGAATTTCTTTAGCCGCGTGGTGGTGAATCTGTGGAATTCAGTGCCACAGACAGCTGTGGAGAGAATATAATTGGGTGTATTTAAAGCAGAGGTTGTTATGTTCTTCATTTGTAAGTATGTCAAAGGTTATAGGGAGAAGGCAGGAGAATGGGGTTGAGAGGAATAATAAATCAGCCGTTAATGAACGGCAGTGCCATGCTGATGGATCAAATAGCCTATTCATCTCCTGTATCTTATCCTTTTACGGTCCTGGATTCGCCCACGACTGGAAACATTGGCTGTGGCAATGATTTGCACAGATTCTGCATTTAACTGGAAAACATCATGGACTGTAACTTAAAATCCGGAGCCCTGTATTTGAATATTGCAAGCTTCAGTTTACTGGGCAAAGTCCAGGAGCTCAGTGCAGCTACCGCTTCTGGCTTTTATTGCTTTGAAACAACTCATATAAAGAATGAGAAAAAAATCTGATTTACAAAATTCTGCTGACCATTATGTTAAAATCTAGCACATTAAAGCTATGCCTTGGTCCCTTGACAAGCATTAATCGCTACCTAAAAGGAACACCACTCCACATTCAACACACATACAAAGACCCACTTACTTGCAGAGTATAAACAAGTTTAAAACGTTAGCACAAGTCTCACAGACTAACTGCTGGAAAAATATTTCCTTTGTAAGTTATGAAGCAAGCCCTTTATCGCAATCATCTCATCTTAAAATACTTGCAGATCATGGAGTGTTTTCTGTCTTAGAATGGAGCTTTTAAAATGTTGCACATGAAGCTTTCAAATGCTTGAGTTCTGACAAGAGATGACAGACAATGTTGATGTTTTGGGCAGTTACTGGTGAAAACCTATTTACTTATTCCTTTCACTTCCTGCCCCTTCTCATCTCCTCACCTAAAGTCAAGTCAATTTTTATTGTCATTTCAACCATAACTGCTGGTACAGTACACAGTAAAAATGAGACAACGTTTTCCAGGAACACGGTGCTACATGAAAGTACAAAAACTACATTAAACTATGTGAAAACAACACAGAAAAAAAAACTACACCAGACAACAGACCTACCCAGGATTGCATAAGGTGCACAAAACAGTGCAGGCATTACAATAAATAATAAACAAGACAATAGGGCAGTAAGGTGTCAGTCAAGGCTCTGAGGAGTCTGATAGCTTGGGGGAAGAAACTGTTACATAGTCTGGTCATGAGAGCCCGAATGCTCCAGTACCTTTTTCCCAGATGGCAGGAGGGAGAAGAGTTTGTATGAGGGGTGCATGGCGTCCTTCATAATGCTGTTTCCTTTGCGGATGCAGCGTGTGGTGTAAATGTTCGTAATGGCGGGAAGAGAGACCCCAATGATCTCAGCTGACTTCACTATCCGCTGCAGGGTCTTGCGATCCGAGATGGTGCAATTTCTGAACCAGGCAGTGATGCAGCTGCTCAGGATGCTCTCAATACAACCCCTGTAGAATGTGGTGAGGATAGGGGTGGGAGATGGACTTTCCTCAGCCTTCGCAGAAAGTAGAGACACTGCTGGGCTTTCTGTGCTATGGAGCTGGTGTTGAGGGACCAGGTGAGATTCTCCACCAGGTGAACACCAAGACATTTGGTGACCTTAACAATCTCTACCGAGGAGCCGTCGATGTTCAGCAGGGAGTGGTCACTCCGTGCTCTCCTGAAGTCAACAACCATCTCTTCTGTTTTGTTCACATTCAGAGACAGGTTGTTGGCTCTGCACCAGTCCATTAGCCACTGCACCTCCTCTCTGTAAGCTGACTCGTCATTCTTGCTGATGAGACCCACCACGGTCGTGTCATTGGCAAACTTGATGATGTGGTTTGAGCTGTGTGTTGCAGCACAGTCGTGGGTCAGCAGAGTGAACAGCAGTGGACTGAGCACACAGCCCTAGGGAGCCCCTGTGCTCAGTGTGATGGTGTTGGAGATGCTGCTGCCGATCCGGACTGACTGAGATCCCCCAGTCAGGAAGTCTAGGATCCAGTTGCAGAGGGAGGTGTTCAGGTCCAGTAGGCTCAGCTTTCCAATCAGTTTCTGAGGGATGAATGTGTTGAATACTGAACTGAAGTCTATGAACAGCATTAGAAATGCATGTGTCTTTTTTGCCCAGGTGTGTTATAGCCAGGTGGTGGGTGGTGGCAATGGTATCATCTGTTGAGCGGGTTGGACGGTACGCAAACTGCAGGGGGTCCAGTGAGGGGGGCAGCAGGGTCTTGATGTGCCTCATCACGAGCCTCTGAAAACACTTCATGATGATGGGTGTGAGTGCAACGGGATGGATGTCATTGAGGCAGGACACTGAAGACTTCTTCGGCACGGGGAGCATGGTGGCGGCCTTGAAGCACGTTGGAACGGTGGCGCTGCTCGGGAGATGTTGAAGATGTCAGTGAGAACATCTGCTAGCTGGTCTGCACATCCTCTGAGCACTCTACCAGGAATATTGTCTGGTCCAGCAGCCTTCCGTCGGTTGACCCTGCACAGGGTTCTTGCCCATCATCCCCTTTTGCTACCCTTCCTGCTCCTCTTTCTCCCATAGTTCACTCTTCTCTCCTACAGACTCCTCCTTTCTTACTTCATCCCATCTTTCCCCACTCAGAGCCCCATCACCACTCACCCACCTTCCCCAGTCACACCCCCTTCCCATTCACCATCCCTTCCCCACACACCCCACTTCTCCATTCACAATCACATTCCCCTCTCACACCCCGTCCCCACACACCCCCTTCCCCACTCACAATCCCTTCCCCACAACCCCCTTCCCAACTCACCCTCTTCCCACTAACAATCACCTTCCCCACTCACACTGCCTCCCCACACACCCCCTTCCCCACTCACACCCCCTTCCCCATTCACCATCCCTTCCCCACACACCCCACTTCTCCATTCACAATCACATTCCTCTCTCACACCCCGTCCCCACACACCCTCTTCCCCACTAACAATCACCTTCCCACTCACACTGCATCCCCACACACCCCCCTTCCCCACTCACAACCCCTTCCCCACTCACAATCCCTTCCCCACTCACCCCCTTCCCCATTCATAATCCCTTCTCCATTCACAATCCCTTCCCCACTCACAATCCTTCCCCACTCACTCCCTTCCCCATTCACAATCCCTTCCCCTCTCAACCCCCTTCCCCACTCACCCCACTTCCCCACTCACCCACCTTCCCCACTCAACCTCCTTCCCCACACACAATCCCATCCCCACTCACCCCATTCCCCATTCACAATCCATTCCCATTCACAATCCCTTCCCCAATCACCCCTTCCCCACTCAACGCCGTTCCCCACTCACAATCCCTTTCCCCAATCACACCCTTTCCCACTCAACCTCCTTCCCCACTCAACCTCCTTCCCCACTCAACCCCCTTCCCACGCACCCCACCTCCCACTCAACCCCCCTCCCCTCTCACAATCACCTTCCCCACTCACAATCCCTTCCCCACTCAACCCCCTTCCCCTCTCACAATCACCTTCCCCACTCACAATCCCTTCCCACTCAACCCCCTTCCCACTCAACCCCCTTCCCTACTCACAATCCCTTCCCTACTCACAATCCCTTCCCTACTCACAATCCCTTCCCCACTCACCCCCTTCCCCATTCATAATCCCTTCTCCATTCACAATCCCTTCCCCACTCACAATCCCTTCCCACTCACTCCCTTCCCCATTCACAATCCCTTCCCCTCTCAACCCCCTTCCCCACTCACCCCACTTCCCACTCACCCACCTTCCCCACTCAACCTCCTTCCCCACACACAATCCCATCCCCACTCACCCCATTCCCCATTCACAATCCATTCCCCATTCACAATCCCTTCCCCAATCACCCCTTCCCACTCAACGGCCGTTCCCCACTCACAATCCCTTCCCACTCACAATCCCTTCCCCAATCACACCCTTTCCCACTCAACCTCCTTCCCCACTCAACCTCCTTCCCCACTCAACCCCCTTCCCCACTCACAATCCCTTCCGCCACTCACCCCCTTCCCCACAACCCCCTTCCCCTCCCACAATCACCTTCCCCACTCACAATCCCTTCCCCACTCAACCCCCTTCCCCACTCAACCCCTTCCCTACTCACAATCCCTTCCCTACTCACAATCCCTTCCCCACTCACAATCCCTTCCCCACTCAACCCCTCTTCCTACTCACAATCCCTTCCCTACTCACAATCCCTTCCCCACTCAACCCACTTCCCTACTCACAATCCCTTCCCTACTCACAATCCCTTCCCTACTCACAATCCCTTCCCCACTCACCTCACTTCCCACTCACAACCCCTTCAGCACTCACAGCCCCTTCCACACTCACCCCAGTTCCCCACTCACAATCCCTTCCCCACTCAACCCCCTTCCCCACTCAAACCCCCTTCCCAACTCACAATCCCTTCCCACGTCACAACCCCTTCAGCACTCACAACCCTTTCCCCACTCACACCCCTTCCCCACTCACCATCCCTTCTCCACTCACCCCCTTCCCCATTCACAATCACCTTCCCCAATCACCCCTTCCCCACTCAACGCCGTTCCCCACTCACAATCCCTTCCCACTCACAATCCCTTCCCCAATCACACCTTTCCCACCACCTCCTTCACCACTCAACCTCCTGTCCCCACTCAACCCCTTCCCCACTCACAAGCCCTTCCCACTCACCCCTTCCCCACGCACCCCACTTCCCCACTCAACCCCCTTCCCCACTCAATCCCCTTCCCCACTCACAATCCCTTCCCTACTCACAATCCCTTCCCCACTCAACCCCTTCCCCACTCAACCCCCTTCCCACTCAACCCCCTTCCCTACTCACAATCCCTTCCCTACTCACAATCCCTTCCCTACTCACAATCCCTTCCCCACTCACAATCCTTCCCCACTCAACCCCCTTCCCCACTCAACCCCCTTCCCTACTCACAATCCCTTCCTACTCACAATCCCTTCCCCACTCAACCCCCTTCCCTACTCACAATCCCTTCCCTACTCACAATCCCTTCCCCACTCACCTCACTTCCCCACTCACAACCCCTTCAGCACTCACAGCCCTTCTCACAACTCACCCCAGTTCCCCACTCACAATCCCTTCCCCACTCACAATCCCTTCCCCACTCAACCCCCTTCCCCACACAACCCCCTTCCCCACTCAACCCCCTTCCCCACTCACAATCCCTTCCCCACTCACAACCCCTTCAGCACTCACAAACCTTTCCCCACTCACACCCCTTCCCGACAACACCCATCCCTTCTCCACTCACCCCCTTCCCCATTCACAATCACCTTCCCCACTCACCCCTCTTCCCCACTCACCATCCTTCCCAACTCACCCCCTTCCCCACTCACAATCACCTTCCCCACTCACCAGTCCCTTCCCCACTCACCCCCTTCCCCACTCACAATCCTTCCCACTCACAATCACCTTCCCCACTCACCCCCTTCCCCACTCACAATCCCTTCCCCTTTCACAATCACCTTCCCCACTCACAATCACCTTCCCCACTCACAATCACCTTCCCCACTCACCCCTCTTCCCACTCACCATCCCTTCCCAACTCACCCCTTCCCCACTCACAATCACCTTCCCCACTCACCATCCCTTCCCCACTCACGCCCTTCCCCACTCACAATCCCTTCCCCACTCACAATCACCTTCCCCACTCACCCCCTTCCCCACTCACAATCACCTTCCTCACTCACCCCACTTCCCCACTCACAATCACCTTCCCACTCACCATCCCTTCCCCACTCACCATCCCTTCCCCACTCACACCCCTTCCCCACTCACAATCCCTTCCCCACTCACAATCACCTTCCTCACTCACCCCACTTCCCCACTCACAATCACCTTCCCACTCACCATCCCTTCCCCACTCACAATCACCTTCCCCACTCACCCCCTTCCCCACGCACCCCCCCTTTTCACTCACCATCCCTTCCCCACTCACTCCCTCTTCCCCACCCACAATCACCTTCCCCACTCACCATCCCTTCCCCACTCACCCCCTTCCCCACTCACAATCACCTTCCCCACTCACCATCCCTTCCCCACTCACCCCCTTCCCCACTCACAATCACCTTCCCCACTCACCCCCTTCCCCACTCACAATCACCTTCCTCACTCACTCCCACTTCCCCACTCACAATCACCTTCCCACTCACAATCACCTTCCCCACTCACCCCCTTCCCCACGCACCCCCCCTTCCCCACTCACAATCACCTTCCTCACTCACCCCACTTCCCCACTCACAATCACCTTCCCACTCACCATCCCTTCCCCACTCACAATCACCTTCCCCACTCACCCCTCTTCCCCCCTCACAATCACCTTCCCACTCACCATCCCTTCCCCACTCACCCCACTTCCCCACTCACTCCCGCCTTCCACACTCACAATCCCTTCCCCACTCACCCTCTTCCCCACATCACCATCACCTTCCCCACTCACAATCACCTTCCCCACTCACCCGCCTTCCCCACTCACAATCCCTTCCCCACTCACAATCACCTTCCCCACTCACCCCTCCTCCCCACTCACAATCACCTTCCCCACTCACCATCCCTTCCCTACTCACAATCCCTTCCCTACTTCACAATCCCTTCCCTACTCACAATCCCTTCCCTACTCACAATCCCTTCCCAACTCACCCCCTTCCCCACTCACAATCACCTTCCCCACTCACCATCCCTTCCCACTCACCCCCTTCCCCACTCACAATCCCTTCCCCACTCACAATCACCTTCCCACTCACCCCCTTCCCCACTCACAATCACCTTCCTCACTCACCCCCCTTCCTCACTCACAATCACCTTCCTCACTCACCTTCCACTTCCCCACTCACAATCACCTTCCCACTCACCATCCCTTCCCCACTCACCATCCCTTCCCCACTCACCCCCTTCCCCACTCACAATCCCTTCCCCACTCACAATCACCTTCCTCACTCACCCCACTTCCCCACTCACAATCACCTTCCCACTCACCATCCCTTCCCACTGCACAATCACCTTCCCCACTCACCCCCTTCCCCACGCACCCCCCCTTTTCCACTCACCATCCTTCCCCACTCACCCCTCTTCCCCACCCACAATCACCTTCCCCACTCACCATCCCTTCCCCACTCACCCCCTTCCCCACTCACAATCACCTTCCCCACTCACCATCCCTTCCCCACTCACCCCCTTCCCCACTCACAATCACCTTCCCCACTCACCCCCTTCCCCACTCACAATCACCTTCCTCACTCACCCCACTTCCCCACTCACAATCACCTTCCCACTCACAATCACCTTCCCCACTCACCCCCTTCCCCACGCACCCCCCCTTCCCCACTCACAATCACCTTCCTCACTCACCCCACTTCCCCACTCACAATCACCTTCCACTCACCATCCCTTCCCCACTCACAATCACCTTCCCCACTCACCCCTCTTCCCCCCTCACAATCACCTTCCCCACTCACCATCCCTTCCCCACTCACCCCACTTCCCCACTCACACCGCCTTCCCCACTCACAATCCCTTCCACACTCACCCTCTTCCCCACTCACCATCACCTTCCCCACTCACAATCACCTTCCCCACTCACCCCTCCTCCCCACTCACAATCACCTTCCCCACTCACCATCCCTTCCCCACTCACCCCCTTCCCTACTCACAATCCCTTCCCTACTCACAATCCCTTCCCCACTCACAATCACCTTCCTCACTCACCCCACTTCCCCACTCACAATCACCTTCCCACTCACCATCCCTTCCCCATTCACAATCACCTTCCCCCACTCACCCCTCTTCCCCCCTCACAATCACCTTCCCCACTCACCATCCCTTCCCCACTCACCCCACTTCCCCACTCACTCCGCCTTCCCCACTCACAATCCCTTCCCCACTCACCCTCTTCCCCACTCACCATCACCTTCCCCACTCACAATCACCTTCCCCACTCACCCCTCCTCCCCACTCACAATCACCTTCCCCACTCACCATCCCTTCCCCACTCACCCCCTTCCCCACTCACCATCCCTTCCCTACTCACAATCCCTTCCCTACTCACAATCCCTTCCTACTCACAATCCCTTCCCCACTCAACCCCCTTCCCTACTCACAATCCCTTCCCCACTCACCTCACTTCCCCACTCACAACCCCTTCAGCACTCACAGCCCCTTCCACACTCACCCCAGTTCCCCACTCACAATCCCTTCCCCACTCAACCCCCTTCCCCACTCAACCCCCTTCCCCACTCAACCCCCTTCCCTACTCACAATCCCTTCCCCACTCACAACCCCTTCAGCACTCACAACCCTTTCCCCACTCACACCCCTTCCCCACTCACCATCCCTTCTCCACTCACCCCCTTCCCCATTCACAATCACCTTCCCCAATCACCCCTTCCCCACTCAACGCCGTTCCCCACTCACAATCCCTTCCCCACTCACAATCCCTTCCCAATCACACCCTTTCCCACTCAACCTCCTTCCCCACTCAACCTCCTTCCCCACTCAACCTCCATCCCCACTCAACACCCTTCCCCACTCACAATCCCTTCCCCACTCACCCCCTTCCCCACGCACCCCACTTCCCCACTCAACCCCCTCCCCACTCACAATCCCTTCCCTACTCACAATCCCTTCCCCACTCTAACCCCCTTCCCCACTCAACCCTCTTCCCTACTCACAATCCCTTCCCTACTCACAATCCCTTCCCACTCACAATCCCTTCCCCACTCAACCCCCTTCCCCACTCAACCCCCTTCCCTACTCACAATCCCTTCCCTACTCACAATCCCTTCCCCACTCAACCCCCTTCCCTACTCACAATCCCTTCCCTACTCACAACCCCTTCAGCACTCACAGCCCCTTCCACACTCACCCCAGTTCCCCACTCACAATCCCTTCCCCACTCACAATCCCTTCCCCACTCAACCCCTTCCCCACTCAACCCCCTTCCCACTCAACCCCCTTCCCCACTCAACCCCCTTCCCCACTCACAATCCCTTCCCACTCACAACCCCTTCAGCACTCACAACCCTTTCCCCACTCACAGCCACCTTCCCCACTCACCATCCCTTCTCCACTCACCCCCTTCCCCATTCACAATCACCTTCCCCACTCACCCCTCTTCCCCACTCACCATCCCTTCCCAACTCACCCCCTTCCCCACTCACAATCACCTTCCCCACTCACCATCCCTTCCCACTCACACCCCTTCCCCACTCACAATCCCTTCCCCACTCACAATCACCTTCCCCACTCACCCCCTTCCCCACTCACAATCCCTTCCCCTTTCACAATCACCTTCCCCACTCACAATCACCTTCCCCACTCACAATCACCTTCCCCACTCACCCCTCTTCCCCACTCACCATCCCTTCCCAACTCACCCCCTTCCCCACTCACAATCACCTTCCCCACTCACCATCCCTTCCCCACTCACCCCCTTCCCCACTCACAATCCCTTCCCCACTCACAATCACCTTCCCCACTCACCCCCTTCCCCACTCACAATCACCTTCCTCACTCCACCCCCCCTTCCCCACTCACAATCACCTTCCTCACTCACCCCACTTCCCCACTCACAATCACCTTCCCCACTCACCATCCCTTCCCCACTCACCCCCTTCCCCACTCACAATCCCTTCCCCACCCACAATCACCTTCCCCACTCACCATCCCTTCCCCACTCAACCCCTTCCCCACTCACAATCACCTTCCCCACTCACCATCCCTTCCCCACTCACCCCCTTCCCCACTCACAATCACCTTCCCCACTCACCCCCTTCCCCACTCACAATCACCTTCCTCACTCACCCCACTTCCCCACTCACAATCACCTTCCCACTCACCATCCCTTCCCCACTCACAATCACCTTCCCCACTCACTCCCCTTCCCCACTCACCCCCTTCCCCACGCACCCCCCCCTTCCCCACTCACAATCACCTTCCTCACTCACCCCACTTCCCCACTCACAATCACCTTCCCACTCACCATCCCTTCCCCACTCACAATCACCTTCCCCACTCACTCCCTCTTCCCCCCTCACAATCACCTTCCCCACTCACCATCCCTTCCCCACTCACCCCACTTCCCCACTCACCCGCCTTCCCCACTCACAATCCCTTCCCCACTCACCCTCTTCCCACTCACCATCACCTTCCCCACTCACAATCACCTTCCCCACTCACCCCTCTTCCCACTCACAATCACCTTCCCCACTCACCATCCCTTCCCTACTCACAATCCCTTTCCTACTCACAATCCCTTCCCTACTCACAATCCCTTCCCCACTCAACCCCTTCCCTACTCACAATCCCTTCCCTACTCACAATCCCTTCCCCACTCACCTCACTTCCCCCACTCACAACCCCTTCAGCACTCACAGCCCTTCCACACTCACGCCCAGTTCCCACTCACAATCCCTTCCCCACTCAACCCCCTTCCCCACTCAACCCCCTTCCCCACTCACAATCCCTTCCCCACTCACAACCCCTTCAGCACTCACAACCCTTTCCCCACTCACACCCCTTCCCCACTCACCATCCTTCTCCACTCACCCCCTTCCCCATTCACATCACCTTCCCACTCTCACCCCTCTTCCCCACTCACCATCCCTTCCCAACTCACTCCCCTTCCCCACTCACAATCACCTTCCCCACTCACCATCCCTTCCCCACTCACCCCCTTCCCCACTCACAATCCCTTCCCCACTCACAATCACCTTCCCCACTCACCCCCTTCCCCACTCACAATCCCTTCCCTGTCACATTCACCTCCCCACTCACAATCACCTTCCCCACTCACAATCACCTTCCCCACTCACCCCTCTTCCCCACTCACCATCCCTTCCCAACTCACCCCCTTCCCCACTCACAATCACCTTCCCCACTCACCATCCCTTCCCCACTCACCCCCTTCCCCACTCACAATCCCTTCCCCACTCACAATCACCTTCCCACTCACCCCCTTCCCCACTCACAATCACCTTCCTCACTCACGCCCCCCTTCCCACTCACAATCACCTTCCTCACTCACCCCACTTCCCCACTCACAATCACCTTCCCCACTCACCATCCCTTCCCCACTCACCCCCTTCCCCACTCACAATCCCTTCCCCACCCACAATCACCTTCCCCACTCACCATCCCTTCCCCACTCAACCCCTTCCCCACTCACAATCACCTTCCCCACTCACCATCCCTTCCC